>NC_056739.1:1867552355-1867690078 GCF_019279795.1 Protopterus annectens
CTAAACTTGAAATGTGTTGTTCATGACTAATCAACACATTTTGTAAAACCTCAACTCCATAGCACATTTGGGAAGGCAGATCCCGGCACATCTGCCCGTACCACCTCATCTGGCCATCGCACAAGGCCCCAGCATGCCTGGTACCCAACCCAGGATTTCCTCATCAGTTGGTCCTGCACCACCTTTGAGTGGAATCGCCTCAGGAGATGGGGCCCGTCCCCTCGGGAGTGAGCACAGACAGGAGCTGGTCACAGTTCTGGGGTTTGGTGCACAATGCCATCCAAGAAGAGTTGGGTGGGCAGTTGCACCATATTGAGGGCCAGATGGTGCACCTCGAGGGGCAGGCTGCCCCTCCTGTCCAGCCCCCAGCACAGCCACGTTCGAGGCCATGAAGGAGCAGTAGTGCCTGCCCATGCGTGGGGACCTCAGTCCCACTGTATCCATTTGGGGGCTCATGGGTTTTGGATTCCCAACCACCCTCCCCATCAAAGGTGTTTATCCCCCACATGTGTCATATACCACCCCTGTCTGCCATCTTGTCTGTCTTGTCTGTCTGCAGATAGAACATATCTTACCCAACCTACCTCCCCAAACATACCTACAGACCTTCCCCAACATCCCACTCTCATCTTAAAACAACAAAAAAAAGGCAACTGTCCTGCAAAAAAAAAAAAAAAAAAAAAAAAAAAACAAAGCCCCATACATAGCTCTACATTTTGCCCACATGCACAGTGAAACTAATAAATCAACCTACAGATTATTCTTCAAATGTCTATTTTTTATATAGTTTCATGGAGCTCTGGAAAACTACTGCTATCAGTTGGCCATCTTGGCTCCGCCCCTAATAATAATTATTATTCATATACTTCAGGTATGTTGTTCTCTAAACCTATTGTTGGAACTTGTGTCATATTATTGTTCATATATTTGATTGGTTGCATGTTAATATACCTTGTCATAATACCATTGATGGTGGCCTGTTGCCATCAAAGTTACTGGCATGCTGTTACAATGCATACTGCTGTTCCATTTATGCATGTGTTCTGTTTGCTATGCAACTGTTTCAAATCTGTTTTATGGGGTTAATTTGAACACTCATGCATGCTGTTATAACTAAACTTTAAATGTGTTGTTCATGACTAATCAACACATTTTGTAAAACCTCAACACCATAGCACATTTGGGAAGGCAGATCCCAGCAAATCTGCCTGTACCACCTCATCTGGCCATCGCACAAGGCCCCAGCATACCTGGAACCCAACCCAGGATTTCTTCGTTAGTTTGTCCTGCACCACCTTTGAGTGGAATCGCCTCAGAAGATGGGGCCCGTCCCCTTGGGAGTGGGCACAGACAGGAGCTGGTCACCCGCATACAGTTCTGGGGTTTGGTGCACAGCGCCATCCAAGAAGATTTGGGTAGGCAGTTGCACCATATTGAGGGCCAGATGGTGCACCTCGAGGGGCAGGCTGCCCCTCCTGTCTAGCCCCCAGCACAGCCACCTTTGGGGCCGTGAAGGAGCAGTAGTGACTGCCCATGCGTGGGGACCTCAGTCCCACTGTATCCATTTGAGGGCTCATGGGTTTTGGATTCCCAACCACCCTCCCCATCAAAGGTGTTTATCCCCCACATGTGTCATATGCCACCCCTGTCTGCCATCTTGTCTGTCTTGTCTGTCTGCAAATAGAACATATCTTACCCAACCTACCTCCCCAAACATACCTACAGACCTTCCCCAACATCCCACTCTCATCTTAAAACAACAAAAAAAAAGACATCTGTCCTGCAAAAAAAAAAAAAAAAACAAAGCCCCATGCATAGCTCTACATTTTGCCCACATGCACAGTGAAACTAATAAATCAACCTACAGATTATTCTTCAAATGTCTGTCACCAACACCCCTCCCTGTGGGGTGTGAGGCTGTAAATTCCAAATTCTATACATTATTCACAGTTGTTCCTGCAGAAGTAATGTAGAGCTATGGTCCTTTCCTACACTCATACTGCACATCCCTAGCTGCTTTTCCTAATGTTTTACCCCCTGCTTTCCCCCATTTCACCACTTTCCTATCACCCTTTTTTCTTTTCTTTAATTAAAATTAGTGCAGGTGTAAGTGGGAGTAAGCAGTGCTAAGTGAAGCTAAGAGGGCTTAACTGCCTCTTAGCATCTCCCAAAACTGCACAAAAACATGGAAACCAGCTTACAACTGCTCAAAAGTGCCTTAATCACTCTGTCTCCATCAGCCCTTGTTCTGCCTGGCAAAAAAATAATCAGCCCTGCCAAGTCTCAAACCTGGGATACTGTGCACTCCAATCACAATAACATATCACTACAACATCTGAGCTGTGGGAATCTGTAATGCTTTTACAAATGTATCATTCACTCTGTTCATTTAACATTAATGGAAAAAAATGTCATCACTTTCAAATATGGCACCCAGGACCCTGTGCACTACAATTACATCAACGTAACTCTATACCATCTGAGCCATATAAATTTGCAATGCTTTTACAAACATATCATGCACAACAGTCATTTAACATAAGGGGGAATTATATACCTGTAGTACTCTTATATGTATATATAGAGACCAAAAAAAAAAAAAATATATATATATATATATATATATATATATATATATATATATGTTCACTTCGTAATCTCGAAATTCCGAAATATCAAATCTCATATGATCGAAACCATATGATCGATGTTTCGGAATATCAAAATTCCAAAACAACCCCCCCCCAAAAAAAAAAACTACTTAAATGTTTATGCAGGGGGCAAGCCCCCCTGCATCCCCACACCCTGCTATTTAAATATACGAACTCCAAGATCGCACTACAACAATGAAAAGGGAAATCTCCCATTCCGAGATGTATGCAGATCTCCGTTCAGAATTTTGAAATTCTGAAACTTTGATCATATGGTCTCGACCATATGAAATTCCAGATTTCAGTATTTTGACATTCTGAACGGAACCCAAATCTCTATATATAGACATATATATATATATATATATATATATATATATATATATATATATATATATATACATATATATATATATATATATATATATATATATTTAAAATCCTGAAAGCTCAAAATCCTGAATCTCAAAATCCTGAACACAAAATCCTGAAAGCTCAAAATCCTGAAAACTCATAATCCTGAATCTCATAATACTGAAAAACATACAGGACACCAACACTGATGTGTGATTGTGCGGACATTCGGGGTAGGGAGCAGGTCAGGTAATTGTGATGGATGTTAGGGTTAGGGGCGGGTTAAGTGAGTTAGGGTTAGGGTGCGGGTGAGGTGATTGTGCGATAGTGACAGAATTTGGGGTTAGGGGCGGGTTAAGTGAGTTAGGGTTAGGGCACAGGTGAGGTGAGTGCGATGGATGTTAGGGTTAGGGGTGGGTTAAGTGAGTTAGGGTGCGGGTGAGGTGATTGTGCGATAGTGACAGAATTTGGGGTTAGGGGCGGGTTAAGTGAGTTAGGGTTAGGGCACAGGTGAGGTGAGTGTGCGATAGTGACGGACCTTAGGGTTAGGGTCTGGGTTAGGGTAAGTGGATAGATAGTAGTGTATGTGCAGTGTAGTGTAGCTGCAATATAGTCTGTGTTGGTGTCCTGTATGTTTTTCAGTATTATGAGATTCAGGATTATGAGTTTTCAGGATTTTGAGCTTTCAGGATTTTGTGTTCGGGATTTTGAGATTTAGGATTTTGAGCTTTCAGGATTTTAAAGGTGATCCATATATATATATATATATATATATATATATATATATATATATATATATATATATATCCAACCTCTTACTGTATGACATCTGCAAAAAGCCCAACTAAGTGGGGGGGATAAAGGGAAAACCATAGTGACATCTTTGAAATATGGCTGTCATATACATAGAAGTCTGCTATAGTGGCATGGTATGCTTTAACATACAATTCCAGATAGATTACAGGTCTGAAACACAAATGAATGTCATTATTTACTGATATCAATACTCACATCATCCCAGTAATTTCTCAGAAACCCACAATTGTTATGAGCAACAGACTAAACATATGAGCCACGCATCTGGAGTGTGGAGAGGTATGACTGCAGTCATGGAACAGAATTTAAAAACTCATAACAGCTGCCAGCCATGTCACCCAGCACCTTCTGAACCACAGTAAGACCAACACGACACTACCCCAAATCAGCTCTGGGCAATTACCCATGTATATCCAAATATATCATGCACTACAGGTATGGAACTGTAGGGAAAAGCAGATAGTGGTGCAAAAATGTTCACCCACAACCATTTGCATCACAGTCACAGCAACATACCAGTACCTCAAATGAACTTTAGAGTACGATTGTTTGAACAAACCTATCCTTATTGCCAGTCACACACTACACCGACATATACTGACTCAACTCCCAGAATACTGGGAATCCTGAAGTGTTACAAGATATTTCTCAGTCTGACCCTACATACACACCTGATAGACCACCAGCAGCTATAGCAGCATTCACAGTCATATAGAAAAAGGATCTATGACACTCACATCTGCTACTCTCCCTACTCAACCCAACTAACATCTACACACAACAGTGCTACACAATCATGGCAGTCTGTTTACAATGGCCAGACATACATAACTCTCATATGTACAGATTTCCACAGAATGCCCAGGGTGTGAGACCATATCCATGGCCGCTGCCACATACCACTTCCAGGAGTCTGCTAAGTCAATGGGATGATACCTGGAGTGCAGTCACTAAATAATGATATCACATACCTCTAAACATCTTACTGCAAGACATCTGGACAAAGCATGACCTACTTGGGGGACAGGGGGCTGGAAAGAGGGACATGTCTCACATACTGGTGTTACAAACTGAAACAGTTGCTGGTGTCACAGACTTTGTTGTAACATAACATCCCTGAAGGATATGATGTCTGAAACCCCAATGGATGTCAACAGTTACTGACTGCAATCCTCACATTATCCTACTGATTTCACAAAACCAGACATTGTCTGAAGAACAGACCAAACATAACACACAAACCTCTGGGCAGTCTGTGGACATCAGAACAATTGAGAGTTATGTCAGAGACATGTCACTGCCAGACACCAAGTCATGCAGAAAATGCATGTCGAGATGAACACTGTTAATCTAGCTACCCTCTATGTGTATAACAGCACTACTGACTTACAATCTGTACCCAATTCTGGAGCTTTGTCCCCCATGTTGTTGGGCTGTCTCCATATGTCCTCTCCTGAGAGGTAGTCCCTCCTACTGTCTGTGAAGTTGTAGCCCCCACATCTCCATAATGTCCTCCACACAGGCAAGGAAAAGGGGCAAACCCACATGACAGACATAATTATAGCACTGTGTTGCTATAGCATTGGTAAATGGAAAGACAACACAGCTGCTCTGGAAGCTAATAGCAAGTGGGAGACACCATTTGGTGCACAGGCCATCACCTGCTCATGAGCACTACCTACAAAAGGCAAGCTGCTGCCTATGCAATACAGGTCTCAACCCATCTACACAAAGACAGACTGCTACTACACAAACCTAACCATTTGCATTGTTGTGAGGAAACTCTTGAGCACTATAACAGGTATGTTAGTCATGTAAGCTTGTAATGGAATGCAGAAGGGGGGAGTGCAATGATGTGAAATGGGACATTAAACACTAGGCAGCAACAAGACCTGCTGGGCTCACATGCTACTCTCCGACACCTATGTCCATTCCAGGTTGCCCTGTCTGCATTAACATGGAGCACATCTCTGGCCCCTGATTCACCCCAGCAAAGGTCAGCTCATGTATGACTACTATTGGAGTGTCTGTTGTCCAATACTGAGTGTCTCACTGCTAGGCCAGCTACCTGGGATGTTGTAATTATTTATATGCCACATGTGAATGCTACTCTGATACAGATGCTTGTCTTACAAATGTAAGAGATGTACATAGGGTATGTGCATACTACACAACAGGTGCAGATGTGTGTGTTGAACTGTATATGATATACTGAGCCCATACCTGACAACTGTCCAGAGTTTTGCAGACTGACCAAGTCTGCTTCATATTAGTAGTCAATGTCTCATACAGTTGTGTATTGTCTGGCACATCATGGCAACCCATTGAAGACCGAAGTCATAATATATTAGTATACATTTGATTGTCAGATGTCATATCCTGCAGAGTAGACCTATGAATGCAACACTGTCTTTGCTGGCAACTAAGTGTGTTTCAGCCAGATTCATAAAGTGACATAATTTACTAGCCTTTGCCCACCACTGATGTGTACCTTTGTGCAGATGTCTTGTTTTAACAGGAGCTAGGTGTCTTACAATGAAACCCATGGCAATGCAAGCATAACTTGTCCTGTAGGATGCTGACATTTGTGCAGTCACTGACAGCTGCTTTGTAGCTGTGGAGAGCACACCAGTTTTGCCAGGTCACTTATCCCATCACACATTTAGACTACAAATGGAGGCCTGCAAAACCACAGAAGGTGGAGTGTTGAATATTTTCATACACATACACACCTCCAGTCTGGCCAAACAGTATGATGCATGGGTGACATCCCGAGTACAGTTAACAGTTGACAAAACACCTACTCAAATCATAGCTTGCTACAGGCCTCCAACCATAACTATGGACACCCACCACACCTACTGGGACCTACTGGAATCTGTCAGGATTCAATCATGTACCCTGCTCCTGGGGGACTTCAAATACGCAACCATAGTGTGCATAACCTATGCCACCTGAACATGAACTCACATAGATTCCTTGGCTTTGTCAATGGCAATGCAGTGGATCAGCCAGTTAACACTCCTATGACATGAGGAAATATTCTGTACCTGATCCTAACCAACATGAGTAGCCACTGTAGCACTCCTACAGTGCCATCCTCCTTGGTAATATCTGACCACATAGCCATCACTGTTCAAGTCACCATCTCCCCTGCCCCCCCCTTTACAGTGTCAAACAGAATGAACTGTACACAAATGACTATAAATACCCTCAAAGCAGGTAGAAGTAGCTGTACAACCAATGTCCCATTTGTTGGAACTAGCAGCAGTGTCCAGGCCCACACCACAATACTATGTGGGCACCTACATAGCTATATGGACTCAGCAATTTCTGACAGAATGACATCATCTCCCTCAAGGTAGGATAAATGCCTGTGGTGGACAGCAGCAATTCGCAAATACCATAATAGGTGGAAACAATTGCTGGATGGACCAAAAAAGAACAGGTGCCTCACTGGAAACAATGTCACTTTGGTCTGCACAAGCAAATAAGGGCACAGGTTATGTACCCTAAGGCTGTCTTTGAGTGCAAATTGGACACATCCACCAAGGCAAATCACTAGGCCTTCCACACATATGTCTGTAATTCCAGAGGCAACACACAAATCTGCTCTGTAGTGGTGGTCAATAACACCACATACACATATGGCATAGATATAGGCAACTAGCTGCAGACAGGTGAAGTGTAAACATCACCTCCCTGTCCCCCCATCGGTATACATGTGCATGTACAGCACCTGCTCCCTTCCCCCATCATCACGAAGCAGGTCCATAATGCCCTCTTAAAGGCAACACAAAGAAGTCTCCATAGGCCAGATATCATCTCTGACTGCATCCTACATGAACACAGGCATGGGCTTTCACATCCATTCTGCACTGTAGTCAACCACAGCCTGAGCACCGGTGTCATCCCAATCTGCATAGAGGACAGCCACTGTCATCCTTATACATAAAGGCAGAGCAATCCACTGACCCAGACAATATTATGCACATCAGCCTAACTAACCTGTCTGCAAGGGCATGCAATGCAATATCAAGGACACTATGAACAGAGGCATCATCAACATCGAAATGCCTGGACCCACACACCATGGTATTGTCAAAGGGAGATGACATGGGGGTGCAGGGGGGCTTGCTCCCCTGTATAAACATGAGTAGTGTTTTATCTGTTTAAGTTTTTTGACGTGTTGTTTTTTGTTTTTCCACAGAAGTGCATTTTTGATAAAATGCACTTTTGCGAAAGTGAGTTTGCTCATGTACATTTCTCTGAAACGTACTTTCAATGTTACAACATTGATCCATATATATATATATATATATATATATATATATATATATATATATATATATACACACACACACACACACACACACACACACACACACACACACACACACACACACACACACACACACACACATAACAGGTAGTGCAGTCATACCTCAGAACCATACCTCTCAACCTCTTAGTGCAAGACATCTGGGCAAAGACTGTCAAAATGGGGGGACAATGGGCCAAAACTAGGGACATATGTTTAATATTTCTCTTACAAATGTAGAAAGTTGCTAAACAAAGTTTGTTTCAGCATACATTTTCTGAAGGATATGAGGTCTGACACTGTCATTTACTGATAGAAATCCTCAGATCATCTCAGTGATTTACCAGAGAAATACAAATAATTTGTGGAACAGACCAAAGATATGAGCAATAAACCTGGATATTCTGAAACAATCCAGCCAGTTGACATGTATGTTCAGAACCCCTTAGTGCAACGAATATGGACCAAGCCTGACAAAGTGTGGGGGGGGGGGCATGAAAATAGGGACATATCTAAAATACTTGAGTAGATAAGCTGAGACAGTTGCTGTAGTGTAATACCGTCTGTTTTAACATATATTGACTGAAATAGTACAAGTGCAAGACTCAGTTGCTTCTCATTATTTAGTTACTTAAACCCTCACATCAGCCCACTGATTTGTCAGAAATACACAAACGTTATGGGGACCAGACCAAAGATATGAGACAGATGACTGGACATCCTATGTATATCTGGACATAACATGACATTAGGGAAACTACACTGAGCTGCTAAGTATGTCGCCAAGCACCATCCAAACTACAGTCAGACTGACACATCACTACCCCAAATCAGCTATGGGGAATTACACATGCGTTTGCAAATATAGCAGGCACTACAGGGATGTAACAGTAGTGAAAAACAGACACTGGTGTGACAGTGCATACCCACAACCAATTTTACCACAGCCACAGAGACATACTGTTAAGCCAAAGGAATGCTAGAGTATAACAACTATGTGAACAAAAATATCATGTTTGCCACTCACACACTACCCCTACATATACTGCCCCAAGTCACAGTGTAGCAGGAATCCTGTGGTGGTATGGGACATGTCTCAGTCTTGCCCTACACACATATACAGCTGATAGACCACCAGAAACTGGAGCAGAATGCACAGTCAGATAGAAGAGGAGCCATGACACTTACATCTACCCCCTCCCTGCACAGCCCATCTAACATTTAAACACTACACTGGTACACAATCCTGACAGTCTGCTAAAAATTGCCAGACATCACAGACCTCTCAACTGTACAGATTCCCACAGAATGTCCAGGCTTTATCCTGATATATATATATATATATATATATATATATATATATATATATATAGCCTCTTCCTCATATCATGTCTGGGATTCTACTACATCACTTGGATATTAGAAATGAAGGCACTAAATAATGATATATCATAATTATCAACCTCTTACTGCATGACATCTGGACAAAGCTTGACATACTTGGGGACAGAGGCCCCAAAACAGGGGTGTAATTGAAATATTGCTGTTATATACTCAAAAATGTTGCTGGTGTTACGTTTGGTGCCACATATCTTTCCTGAGGGATATGAAGTCAGAAACACAAATGGATGTTAGCATTTACTGACTGCAATTCCCAGAGTATGCTACTGATTTGCCAAGGACATAAACTGATGAACAGACCAAACATAAGAGTCAAACCTCTGGCCATTCTGTGGATAGCCCTACAGTTGAGAGTTATATCAACCACATAATACTGTCAGACTTAAAATCACTCAGAAAACCCATGTCCACACCAACCCTGTTAAACAAGCATTAATCCAGCTATAGAACAGCAATACCTACATTCTGTCCCTAAGTCTGGAATCTTCTCCCCCATTTTGTTGAGCTGTCTCCACTTTTTATGTTGTAAGAGGTATTTCCAGCTACCTACTGTGATGCTGTTGTCCACACACCTCCATGATGTTCACCTCACAGGCAAGGAAAAGGAGCATCATCCACATGAAGTACTGAATTATTGGAGTGTGTGGCCATGCCATTGGCTATAGGAATAACAACACAGCTGTTCTGCATGCAATTAGCAAGTGGGGGACACTGATTGGTCTACATGCCATCAACTGCTCATGAGCATCAACTGCTGCCTATGCAGAACAGGTATATACCTCTACATATGTAGACAGAGATAGAGAGGGACAGAAACAAAAACAGAAACAAAAACCAACTATACTTAGAAAAAAGGTATGTCAAACAAGTAAGTATGTAGTGGAATGCAGTAGGAGGTATGCAATAATGGGAAGTGGGATGTTAAACAAATATGTCTCAACAAGACTTGCTGTACTGATATATTGCTGATCAGCACCTATGGCCATAGCATCTAGGTCTGTGTGCAGGTCCCCGAGTCACCACAGGAAAGAACAGCTCACATATAACTATTATTGGAGTATTTGTTGAACAATACTGACTGTGACACTGCTAGGCCAGCTAGTGGGATGTTTTAAATATCCATATGTTACTGATGAATACAACTATGATACATATGTTTGTCTCGGGTCCCTATTAAATTGCTGAACATTTCAAAGTTCGAATGTCATATGATAGACACCATATGATCGAACTTTGAAAAGTTCAAAGGTGAAAGGCAATGGCTCAGTACATGCAAAATGGGAAAAAATGTCCCTTTTCTGCACTGAAGTGCGGTCTCAGAGCTGGTATATTTAAGTAGGGGGGTGTGGGGGCAAGGGGACTTTCCCCCTGCTTAGAGCATTAAGGTAAGTTTTTATTTAACGTTTTGGTATATATTTTTATCATATATTCGAGGTTTCAAGTTTCACTCATATGTTGTTGAACATATGAGGTTCAAAATTTTGAAGCTTCGAATATATAATATAGACCCGTTTGTCTCACAAATCTAAGAGACCTATACAGGGTACGTGTATAGTAAACTACTGCCACAGAAGTGTCTGTTGAACTGCATGTGATATACTGAGCTCATACAATTCAACTGTCCAGTGTTGTATATACTGACCATATGTGTGCCTCATATTTGTAGTCATTTACTCATAGAGTTGTATTATGTCTGGCAAATCATTGGCAAATCTGTAAAGACTTACTTTAGAACATAACAGCATACATATGAGTGTCAGGCATCCTCCAGGGTATTTCTGTGAATGCAAATCCTACTGTGCTATCAACTGACTTGTGTGTTACAACAATATTAATAAAGTGTCCCTAATTTTCAGCCATTGCCCCCCATTTATGTGTGTCATCCTCCAGATGTCCTGCTCCAACAGGTTGAGAAGTATGACTGAGCAGCAAGAATGTAAATGTAGTGTGCCATACTGATATAGAACAGAAATTAATATCAGGTATTTCCTGTGCATATGCATGTATGAGTAGGTGAAGCTGGAAGCCTCAAAACAACAGACATGAGATGCAAAACATCAGGTAAATAAGCTGTACATTTTGTACACGTGTGTAATCTTAGTTTCTGTGCATCTAACAGACATAACTTTCTACAGCTACTGGTTGTTGCAGTGCCCTGACACAGACATGGATACTAGAATAAGCATGATTATCAGGCTGAAAATGGAGAGTTGTCCAACTGTGTTATGACCTTGTGTTCATGCCTACTACAAACAGCTACATGAGCACCTACATAGCTGTATGGACTCAGCAATACCTGACTCATAAATCCTGCCTCCACCAAGGTAGAGTAATCCCCTTTGCTGGACAGCAACAATACACAAAACACATAATCGGTTGCTATATTGGCTGTACAGGGACAAGTAGGAGCAGGAAGCAATTCAACCTGTGTCTGAATAAGCATATGAGGTCACAGGGGAATTACTGTAAGGCTAACTATGAGTACAAATTGGACACATCCACCAAGGCTAATCACAAGGCTATCTTCACATACGTCTTCAATCTCAAGGGCAACAATCCAACCCACCCTGTACTGGTGTTCAATCATACCACATACACACACAGTATAGCTATAGACAATCCACTGCAACAGGCTAAGGAAAAACATCACCCTCCTGTCCCACCATCAGTATAGGTGGATATGCACAGCACCAGCACCCCTCCACTCATCATCAGGGAGCAGGTCCATAATGCCTAATCAAAGGCAACAAAAGTAAGTCTCCATGGGAGCTGATAACATCCCTGTATGCATCCTACATGAACTCAGGCATATGCTCTCAGCTCCATTACGCACTGTATGCAAGCAAAGCCTGAGCACCATTGAAATCCCATCTGCATGGAAGACTGCTAATGCCATCCCTCTACACAAAGGTGAATGATCAATGGTGGATTATGCAATTTACTGGCCCTTATTAGGGGGAACATGACACATCAGGACTAGGAGTGCAATGGAAGCTCATATTGTGCGATAGATGACATGGGTATGATGTGGTTGTAAGTGGTGGCTAATGCTAGTCAATGTTGATGTGCAGGTTATGCAAATAATGATGACCAATGTATGAGGTCCTGTGATGTGTTTCCGTGTTTATGTCTTCCAGGTGAAATGCAGCATGCAAGGCAGCCAGCATACACTGCAGCTGAAACTGTGGCCATTACTGATATGATAATCCAGCATCATTGGGTGATGTTTGGCCATGGCCAACATAATCTGCTGGAGTGGACCACCCTGTGTGACAAGCTTGTCCACAGAGAAAACAACTTAGGCCAACATGGACTCACATACAATCAGGTCAGGCATCGGACGACTGACCTGATATGCCATGCCTGGCAAAGGGCTGCTGCCGTGGCCAGTGACCATACTTCCACAGGTGGGGCCAAAACTAGGGACATATTTTAAAAGTACTCTTATACAGTGCATATAAAAAGTGTACACATGCCCTGTTAAAATGTCAGGTATTTGTGACATACAAAAATGAGACCACAATAAAACATTTCACAGCTCTTTCCACCTTTAATGTGACTTATAACCTGTACAATTCAATTGCAAAACAAACAAATCTGTTAGGGGAACACATAAGAAAAATAAAACACGTAAAATAAGCTAGATGCATAAGTGTGCACAGCCTGAAGCTAATACTTTGTTCAAGCAGCTTTTGATATAATTACAGCATTATGTCTTCTTGGGTACACACCTTCCATCAGTTAAAGAGACTCTTTGATTAACAATGAATAACGGTCAGCTATCCTATTAGGCTTTTCCAGACATTTACTCAGTTGCTTGCTACAGCAACAGCCATGGTTCACAGAGAGCTTACAAAGCTTCAAAGTGATATCATTGTTGAAAGGAATCAGCCCAGAGAAGGGTACAAAAACATTTCCACAGCATTGCATATACCATGGAGCACAGTGAAGACAACCATCAAAAGGTGGAGAAACTATGGGACAAAAGTGACATTGCGAAGAAGTGGATGTCCCTCCAAATTTGATGGGAATACAAGACCAAAACCGGTCAGGGAGGCTACCAGCTACAGCAATACTAAAGGAGGAATCTCTGGCAAGTACTGGCTGTGTACTACATGTGACAACAATCTTCTGTATTCTTCATATGTCTTGCCTATGGGGTAGATTTGGAAGATGGAAGCATTTTGTTACACACAACAACATCCAGGCCTGGCTAAATTCTGAAAAAAAAAAAAAACAATACATCAAGTCTCCCAAAAGCATGTGGGAAAATGTGTTATGGTTTAATGAGATCAAGGCTGAACTTTCTGGCCACAATTCTAAAAGGTTTGTTTGGCACAATAACAACACTGCACATCACCAAAAGAACATCATCCTCACAGTGAAGCATGGCAATGCCAGTGTCCTGCTTTAGGGTTGCTGTTCATAAGTTGGAACTGGGGCTTTAGCCAAGGTGGAGGGGGTTATGAACAGTTCCTAATACCAGTCCCTTTGGCCCAAAATCTTCAGGTGTCTGCTAAATAGCTGTAGATAGAGAAGAATTTCACCTTTCCACATGACAATGCCCCAAACTATACATCTAAATCAACAAAAGAATGGCTTCACCAGAAGACATTCAATATTCTGGAATAGCCCAGCCAGTGCCCATACCTACATCCAATAGAAAATCTGTGGGGTTACCTGAAGAGGACTGTACACAAGAGATGCCCTCGCAATCAGACAGAGTTGGAGGGCTTTTTCAAGGGAGACTGTGCAAATATTGCTAAGTCAAGATGTGCCATGCTGATAGACACCTTCCCAAGAGGACTGAATGTTGTAATTAAATCAAAAGGTGCTTTAACAATGTATTAGTTTAAGGGTGTGCACACTCATGCAACCAGGCTATTGTATGTATTTCATTTACTATATGTTACCCCTAACCGATGTGTATGTTCTTCAATTGGATTGCACAGGTTATAGGTCACATTAAAGATGGGAAGAGTTATGACATGATCTCTGTGGTCTCATGTTATATATCACAAAAACCTGGCATGTTAACAGGGGTGTGAACACTTATTATATTCACTGTAAGCTTATAAAGTTGTTAGGGTAACTAGATTTGTTTTAACATGCATTTACTGCAGGTTTTGAAGTCTGTAACTCAAATTATGTCATTAATTAGTGGTGCCAATCCACAGATCATCCCAGTAATATATCAGACAAATGCAGGACTTATGAGGAAAAGACCAAAAATATGAGCCACACAACTAGACATTCAGCAAAACTCTGTACAGTTGAGAGGTATGTTCTGTAGGAGTTGCCACTGTGCTATACAGATGAACAGCAAGAATGAGTACATGGGTGGGGTGTGTGCTAGGTGAAGACCCATCACCTACTAACACTACTCATGTATCCCAGAGGTGTATATTTGTAGTAACATTAAGTGTAAAGGGCTGCACTGCATGATGTTGAGGGCATGTCAAGAATAAGTATGTTGTGGTCTGACTGTGTGTCGTGAATGTTACCAGTTGGCTATTGTGAGGTCTGTGTAATGCCTTTCTGCCACATCAACTGTATGTGTCTGTGTCTATGTGTGCATGCGTGTGTGTGTGTGTGTGTGTGTGTGTGTGTGTGTGTGTGTGTGTGTGTGTGTGTGTGTGTGTCCATGCATGTGTGTGTCCTAGCAAACCTTATAGTGTAGGCATTAATTTACATATGTTGTCTTCCCCTCACAGGTGGACATGGTGGTCATGGTATCTCCTGCTCAGAATCTGAAGTCAGTGTCTCTGCAGACTCTGACCATGATGGTGATCCTAGTGAGACACAGGTGGGGTTGTTAGGGGCTGAATCTGTGTCATTGGTTGACATCCCAAAGTCGTCCACAATGTCCTGCACACAGTCACAATACCCACACATACCCTGTCCACAGCAGCCACAGATAATGGACAGCTGGCAGGTGGTGGCATGGAACAGGCTAGTGTGGTGACTATGGCAAGTGTAAGTGTAGACACTAGCCATAGCCAGAGTGCAGGTGAGGTCCCACACAGGCAGATGGACAAGGGTGCTCGAAGAATGACTGCTGCCCATTGAGCCACTGTCACAAGTGCATGTTTTGGGCTGTTATGGATGCAAAGGCACTTAGTGAATGCAACACCAGATAAATACTCAGGGTCTTGGAGGCAACTGTTCCTGGTTTACTAATAACATACATGACCTTGTTGAGGCCACACATCAAAATACTGAGATCATAAATAGACGGTGAGGTGAGACCTTGGCAATCCTCAGCCGTGGAATGTCTGTGCTGCAGCATGTGGTGGGAGATGGGCGTCAGCCATATGGATGTAGGTCAGCATCAATATCAGCTGAGAGTCTACATGCCCATGCACCTTCACACTCCCGTAGTGGCAGTCCCACCAGCAGTACCAAAGGTCAGGTGCTGTTCACACCACAACAGAGCAGGCCATGGGCATGTGGTCCTGGCCAGTCCCATCAGGGATATGGATCCAGCAGACTGCAGTCACCATTGGGGAGTAGTACTGCATCTGGCCTTGGGCCAGTGGTGCCAGTGAGACCACTGCCAGGACCAGTTTACATGTCCGTGGCCGGAGCTGTCCAAAATACTCCTGTGTAGGGCAGCCACATGGCATGACTATGTGCATACAAACGCATACTCATCACCATCACAGCCAGGTCCCATCCAGGCACACACACACACACACACACACACACACACACACACACACACACACACACACACACACACACACACACACACACCACCTCTCCATGGCCCATTCATAGAGCACCCCTCCAAACACACACACATATGATGTCAACTTTATGGCCCAGCCTAGGGCTCTGGCAAACCCAAACAACAACATGTGCATATGATGATATCTGTGCCACATCCCTGTCATCCATACCACCAATGCAGGGTCATGCTAATATGGTTCAGATGCACACGGTGAATTAAGTACAGTTTAGCTATGCAATGCTGTGTAGGGTGCTGTCAGCTGGCTTTTCTAATGGGTAAAATTCAGAGTGTGTGTACCTTTTCAGCCATGATGCATTATTGGTGTTAGTAATGCTGACTTGAATGTAGTCTCACATGCTGTATTCTGTTTGTGTTCTAGGTGTCTGTGTGTCAGCAGGATGTGGCCCTGCAGACATTGCCAACAAGGGGTATGGCACAGTGGTAACTCCTGAACTATGTCATAGCTGAGGTACAGCTGTATATGTATAGATTTACCAGGTCTGTGTAACCGTTATTGCATGTGCAACAAAGCTTAGAGGGCTGAGGGGTATATACAGGTAAGTATATGGTGGTTGACATCAGCAGCTCTTGTAAAGTGTACAATGGTAAATGTAACGGGAGAAACACACCTCAGATTGGTAAAGCCCACACCCACAGAGGATACTGTGTTGACCAAACACACAGAGAATACTGTTCCCACACACACACACACACACACACACACACACACACACACACACAGTGATGACTGTCACACACACACACACACACACACACACACACACACACACACACACACACACACACACACACACACACACACACACACAATTTCCAGTACTGACATTAGCAGCCCTGCCTATCATGTTATTCATTCCATACTGTTACACAGCTGTTGCACATGGCACGGGGCTTATAGGGATGAAGAGTGTCTACAGATACCTCTATGGTAGATGTGAACAGCAGCCTTTGCAAAGTGGACCTTGGGAAGTGTACTTGGAGTACCATGGCCTAAAATTGTAAACCACAGCCACCCAATGGATCTAGCTCACACACACACACACACACACACACACACACACACACACACACACACACACACACACACACACACCCACTTGCTATGACTGAGATTAAAACCTCTACCTATCTAGTCATTGCTACTACATTGTTATGCATGTATTGCATGTGCCACTAAGCTTACAGGGTGAAGAGTGTCCCAAGGTAATTCTAAGGTGAACAACATCACTAGGCCTTGTAAAGTTATGGTAATGGGTGATGTACTGGATGAGGATGGACCCAAAATACTTGAACCTACAGTCATACACACTTACAAACACAAATACACTGATACACACATTTGCCAGGACTGAGATTAGCAACCTTGCCAACCTTGTTAGTCAGTCCATACTGTTACATAGTCCCTGCATGTGGCATGGTGCTTATTGGGATGAAGAGTGTCAACAGATACCATTACAGTTGATGAAGACAGCGGGCCTTGTAAAGTGGACCTTGGAACATGTACTGGGAGTGCCATGACTAAAAAATGTAAAACTCACCCCCCAATTGATATAGTTCTCACTCAAACACAGGATATAGTTCTTGCACACTCACACAGGTGCCAGAACTGAGATTAGAACCCCTACCTATCTAGTTATTGCTAATACAGTGTTAGGCATTTATTGCATGCACCACAGAGCTTATAGGGTGAAGAGTGTCCCACTGTTCTTCTAAGATGAACAACATCTCCAGCCCTTGTAAAGTATGGCAATGGGCAGTGTACTGGGAGAGTGAAGCCTCAAAGTGCTGTATCTTACTACAAACACCTACACACATGCATTTGCCAGGACTCTGATTAGGCCCCCTACTTATGTCCTCATTGGTATTATAGTGTTATGCATTTACCACATGCACCATGGAGGTTATAGGGTAAAGAGCATCCCAAGGTACCTATAAAGTGAATAACATCACCAGCCTTTGTAAAGTATGGCAGTGGGAGGTGTACTGGTTGAGAAGGGCCTCAAACTACTTTCACCTACATGTTTACACACCCACAAACACATTTATACATACTAATGCACGCACACACATGTTTGCCAGTACTGAGATCCATAGGTTCATAGGTGTGTACTAGGTGAATGGCTATGAAGCCTTTAAAAGCCTAGCCCAAAGCATTACCATGGCATTGTGTCACCTGACATTAGTCCCCAGTGTTTCTAACGAGTATAGCCACTGGAGGGATCCCTGGGGTGAGATTTCTATTCCCCATCCACTCATCCAGATTTCTCTTGAAAAGGGCCAGTGAGGTGCTCTGCTTGACATGTATGTGAAGCCTATTCCATAGTGTGGGCAGTCTCTGGATTATGAACCTGTCCCTCCAGCATGTATTGTTGATTGTGGAAATGGGGTTGAGGTCTGTGGGGCATGTGGTGTGGATGGATTGGGTTCTTTAGATGTAGTATTCCTAACAGAGCTGGGACAGACATGGCTTTGTAAGTCAAGCAGAGATTGCCTCTAAGTAGCCAATATGAGACATAGAATAGTTGGAGTTATTGGAGTCTGTCCATATAGGACAAGTTTTTTAGGCCTAGGATCTTCTTTGTGAGGTACTTTTGGAGCCTCTCCAATTGTTGCAGGTCCAGTGAGGTACATGCCAAATGGGCCATTGTATTCGATTGGCTTAATGAGGGAAGAGTAGAAGGAGACAATGACCTCTTACTTCCTGGATGCAACACCCTTAGTAATAAGATGTGCCACATAGAAGGACTTTCTGAACAAAGCAGCACTTTGGTGGTCAACAGAGACTAGCTGTCAACCTGTGTTCCCAGTTCTCTTATAACGACTTTGGTGTTCAATGGACTACCATCAATGTGGTGATTCATGGGAACCAAGTTGTTCCCAAAGTGGATGGTGGCACATTTTCTGGCATTGAGCTTAAGTCCAAGGTTTTGAAACCAGTCGTAGGCCTCAGTGAAGCCTTTCTGCAGGCTGTCAACATCACATGGGGAGGTAATTGCAGCCAACTTGCAGTAATCTGTGAACATTGTCAGCCAGAATCCTTTCCTATTGGGCTGGACTTCAGAGCCATAGATACTGAACATGAGGAGACCCAGAACCAAATCCTGTGGAACTCCATTCATAACTGGTTGGCAGTCTGACACGGAGTCCACTGTTTTCACACCATGGGTTCTGAGAGCCATTTTGCAACCCACCTAGTGATATAGGGGTTGATGCCTAGCTGAGTGTGTTTGTCTATGATTCCTGAGTGGGGAATGGTATTCAAGATTAAAAGGCCCACCTATCTTGTTATTTATTCCATACTGTTACATAGTTATTGCATGTGGTACAGAACTTATAGGGCTGCAGAGTGTCTACAGGTACCTCTATAGTGTATGACAAAAATGGGCATTGTAAAGTGGACATTAGAACATGTGCTGGTTGGACCACAACAACAAATTGCAAAACCCACCCCCCCAAAAGATATGGTTTGCACCCAAACACACACACACACACACACACACACACACACACACACACACACACACACACACACACACACACACACACACACACACACACACACACATTTGCCCGGACTGAGATTAGAATCCCTATCTATAGTTATTGCTAGTACAGTGTTATGCACTTATCGCACACACCACGGAATGTATAGGGTGAAGGGTGTTCCATGGTACTTCTAAGGTGAGGAACATCACCAGCCCTTGTAAAGTATGGCAATGGAAGATGTACTGGGTGAGAGATGCCACAAAATACTTTAATCTACACATATACACACTTACACAAATACACTCACATTTGCCAGAACTGAAAGTAGAGCCCCGGCATAACTAGTCATTTGTACTATAGCGTTAGTAATTATCGCATGCACCATGGAGCTTGTAGGGTGATGGGTTGTCCAAAGGTACTTCTAAGGTGACTGACATCAGCAGGACTGCTAAACTAGGGCAATGGAAAGTGTACTGGGTGTGAATAGGCTCAAAATCTTTAACCTATAAACACACACACATACGTTTACATTTTCCAGGACTGAGATTAAAACCCCCTACCTGGCTAGTTATTTGTACTATAGTGTTGCATAATTATTGCACACACCACAGAGCTTGTAGGGCTATGGGCTGCCCAAAGGTATTTCTAAGATGACTGACAGCAGGACTGCTAAAGAAGAGCAATGGGAAGTGTACTGGGTGTGAATGGGCTCAAAAGCTTTAACCTACAAACATACACACTTTTACATCTGCCAGGACTGAGATTAGAACCCCTACCTAACTAGTTATTTGCACTGTAGTGTTATGCAATTATCGCATGCACCGCAGAGCTTGTACAAGTGTGGGTTGCCCAAAGGTACTTCTAAGGTGACTGACAGCAAGACTGCTAAAGTAGGGCAATGGGAAGTATACTGGGTGTGAATGTGCTCAAAATCTTAAACCTGCATACACACACACTTTTACATTTGCTAGGACTGAGATTATAACCCCTACCTAAGTAGTTATTTTTACTATAGTGTTGTGCAATTATCACACATGCCACAGAGCTTGTATGGCTGTGGGCTGCCTAAAGGTACTTCTAAGGTGACTGACATCAACAGGACTGCTAAAGTAGGGCAATGGGAAGTGTACTGGGTGTGAATGGGCTCAAAATCTTAACCCTATAAACACACACTTTTACACTTGCCAGGACAGAGATTAGAACCCCTAACTAGTTATTTGTACTACAGTGTTACACAATTATCACACATGCCACAGAGCTTGTAGGGTGGTGGGTTGTCCAAAGGTACTTCTAAGGTGACTGACATCAGCAGGACTGCTAAAGTAGGGCAATGTGAAGGGTATTGTGTGTGAATGGGGTCAAAGTCTGTAACCTACAAACACATACACTTTTACATTTGCCAGAACTTTGATTAGAACCCTTACCTAAATAGTTATTTATACTATAGTGTTAATGCAGTTATCCCACACACCACAGAGCATGTAGGGGAGAGGCCATTCCAATGGTACTTCTACAGTGAATGACATCAGCAGATCTTGTGAAATAGGGCAATGGGAGGTGTACTGGGTGGGACTGGACTAAAACACTTATTTTTACACACACACTACTCCATACACAACCACAGTTACATATGCTGGGACTGTGATTAGAACCCCTACTTATCTAGCTATTTGTATGATAGTGTTACTCAGTTATCACATGCACTATAGGGCTTACAGGACTGAAGCCAGTCCAAAGGTATTTCTAAGGTGACTGACATTAGCAGATCTTGTAAAGTAGGGACATGGGAAGTGTACTGGGTGGGTAAGGCATCATAATACATAGACCTACAGACACACACATACACAAAGGTAGGTGATGTGATATTCCAACCCCCACCTCAGTACCATCAGGCAATGAATCTCATCTTCATGCTAGCACATGCCAGTGGTTACAACTGGTATGCAACTGTCTGCAGCAGGACATCACTCCATGCCATTCAGGGTATCACTATGTATGATTCATACTCTGTGTGTGTCTCCCTGTGTGTCTCACTCTATCACTGTCTGTCCCTCTCTTCCCTATGCCTATGTATATGCTTGACATATTGTAATATGTTGCCAGTATATATGTGTGTGTGTGTGTGTGTGTATCACATGCAACAGATGCAGATATACCACATATGTGCCACCTACGCCTAACTGTGGGTAATCCTGTCTAATGGGTGTGTGTGAAGACATTTAGGTTTACATAGCTGTGTGTATGCAAAGGCATCTGCACAATACAGATATACATATAGTCCAATGTGGTTTCAGACATGGGCTTCACTTCTCTAAGTGTAGGAGCATGCTCAGTATGACCTTCTACAATAAGTGTGGGAATCCATTCCAGGGATAGTTGTACTCCAGTTTGGGGGGGGGGGGGTGCTACAGCCATACCTTGCAACCTGTTTGTGCAAGATATCCGGACATAGGATGCCAATATGGGGAAACAACCGGCCAAACATAGAGGGATACTGTAACTATTGTTCTTATTAATGTATGAGTTACTTGAGTTACAGAGTTTGTTTTAGCAGACATTTTCTGGCACATGTAATGTTCAACACTGTACTGTGTCATTAACTACTGACAGATATCATTGTATCACCACAGTTATTTACCAAAGAAATACAAGATGGATGATGCACAGACCTATATTATGAATCAAAGGCTAGACATTCTTGCACAATCTGGCCAGTTGGGAAGAGTGGCAACAGCCGATTGACTGATGAAGCTGTGTAAAAGTTCCAGCACCTTGGTGATATACTGTCTGGGGATCTCCTGCTTGTGCAGTATTCTTCTTACCTGAATGGTCATATCCTGGTGTGGCCATACCTCTCAACTGTACAGATTCTCATAGATTATCCAGATTCATGCCTCATATATCTGGTTGATTTCCCTTAATATTGTGGTTTACTAGCAAGTTTGTTGCAAATCACTCAGGGTTGTAGTCAGGGAATAATGACAGAACATTAGAGTTTCAGACTTCACACTCTTCGTAACATGCATGCTACTACACACCACCTCTGTTATTCTATCAAATTTCTAACATTATGAGAGCAATATTTCAAATGTGTCCCTAAAGTTGGGTCTTTACCCCATCATTATGTATGGCTTTGTCCAGATTTCTTACAAGGCTGAGAGGTATGCTACTAGCATTTAGCGGCATGGTCTTTCATTTGCATTTTGTTGACTGTGTTATGTTGGTAGTATGGACCCCATGACATTCCCTACAAAGGCACTATGTGTGAGACATGGGCCTTTGTCAGAGGCCTGTAGGTCATGTGAGACTGATGCAGGCCATCTGTAGAAAGGCAGTGCGTTTGTCACTCATATGTTCCCAGGCTGCCAGGCAGTGGACCCCCTGGGGGGACAATGGTAAATGTCAGAATCCACTGCTGTACTACTAGTCACCGTACCTCTGTACATATGTGAGCCAGACATCTGGACAAAGCCAGGAGTATTTGGGTGACAAAGGTCTAAATATAGGGACCACTGTAACTACAGGCCTTTCAAACCTAGAAGGGTGATACAATAACAGATTTTGCATTAACATGCATTTTTTCTATAGAGAATGAAGTCTGAGACACTACAGTCCATCAATGTTTTCTGACTTTAGACTTTTGTGATTTGCCAATTATTTGCCAGACAATCACTATTTCAGAATAAAGACACCATAAATATGATGCTAACCTCTGTACATTCTGCAAAAGGTCTGTACAGTTGGGAGCTATGGTAGGCACTGTGTAGGTTACTCCAGCCTGTGTACTATTCATATGTGTGGCCTCCTGTACATGACCTGTCCAGCTTTTTGGCAGTAATGGATGTTGACATATGGACAGTGTGCACAACTCCCACCGTAGGTGTAGCTAACATGCAAAATAGTTGGCACTGCAGTTCTTGGAACATGACCCTGTCTACCACAGTACTGTACCTAGGCCGTTAGGACACAAAAGCCATGAGAAGTTGCTGGCCACATCCTGACAGTATTCCCTACACATATACATAGCTCATCGATCCCTGCATATTGTGGACATGCAACAAGTTATCATGTTGATTGGGACAGCCCTGACAATGTGTACTCTGCTGCTATTACCCTACAAACTTACATGTTACTGCATTTATATGGGAATATGGGTGTGGGGGGCACACATGTCAATAGTACACATTTGCACATAATGTGCTGATATTGGCTTTACATTTTGGTTCCATTTAGCATACTATTGTGCCCTGTCTTGGAGAATAGAGCCATATCAATAGAGACCACAGGTTAGATTATAATGGCATACAATTGAGTTTCAGACTTCTTACCTTTCATAGCCTTATTGCAACTGCAAGGCCTGCTGTGATATTGCTGTGTATGTCTGTAAGGGTGTATTCCATCATTGTCACCATTTGTGAGCCTTTGCCAGACATTCCTTTATGGCTTTCTATGACTGACTTGCTGGGTGAGTCTGAGGGGTGAGTATGGGATCCCCACATTGACATCCATGCATGTGACCTATGATCCCCCCCTTAGTTGCCCCCCCACATATCCTGCTGTGGGATTTGTCACCTTGAATAATACTGCATAGTGTGGGGAAGCCAGTATGGGGCAGACATTTCCTGGTGTACCACATAGCAGTCAGTTGTCTGCTGCTATCCCAGTAGGCCATCCCATTTCCTTACATGCATGCAGCAATACCATAGATATGCTACCAGAATATACTAATCCATTCATTTATTGTTAAGATGACTGACTTACCTTGTGCCTGTGGTAGTTGTGAGGACGGTGCTTGAGGGCTGCCAATGTCAGAGGCACACAGTACACTTCCTATACATGGTACGTTCCAGGTAGTGTGATGCATGTATCATCCATTTTACTGTGTGTGTGAGTCAGAGAGAGAGAGGTGTCAGTCCCTGGGTCCCTACAGTGTTAGTGTGTGCTATGCATTGCCTCTTTGCCAAGGCCTGGGCATACTGGGCATGCCTCCGTCTGCCTACAGGAGTACACTCAGGGGGTTCCTCCTCTGAGTCCCTCTGTTCCTCTGGGAATGTTGGCAATGGTGGGGGCCTGTGTGGCCCTTCCCCATGCTGTTCCTGCTGCAGCTGTTTCCGCAGGATCATATTATGCAGCATGGCACATACTATGAACATGTATGCACATGTGACTGGAGAGTACTGCAATGGTCCACCAGATAAGTCAAGTCAGCTGAACAGTAACTTAAGCATCCCAAACACACACTCTATAATGATCCTGGTTTGTGTGTATGCCTCATTATGGCATTCTTGATAGGGTGCATGTGCATTTCTGATGGGTGTCATCATCCACGGCTCCAGTGCATAGCCAGTATTCCCCACCAGAAGGCCAAATGGGATGTCCCCACTGGCAAATACTTGGTACAGTTGTGATGAATGTTAGATGTGGGAGTTGTGATAGCTTCCAGGGCTGCCAGCACACACATTCATGATAATGCTCTGGGTATAGCGCATGACCTGGCAGTTGATGGAGGGGAAGCTCTTGTGGTTTATGTAGACCCTACCATGTTCACCGGATGGTGCTTTGATGTGGATGTGTGTGCAGTCTCTCACACCCAGTACCTCAGGGTAGTCTACTACAGAGTGGAAGAGACGCATATTGCTGGTCCTCTCCTCATGGGTGTTAGGGAAGTAAATGTGCTCACCAGCATGTGGTAACATGGCATCCATGAACTAGTGGAGCAACCCAGATGGAGATGCCCGTAAGACCCCCATCGTGTCCCCAGTAGGACTTTGGAAAGTACCTATAGCTAGCATTCTTAAGGGTACACATACCTTGGTATCTACTGGGATGAGTTCCCCTCTTTTGGCTCTGGGTCTGAGTTGAGGCCAGCACAGCTTGTTGATTTGCTGAAATATATCTCTGTCCACCCTGTAGCACTCTACTATCTCCAGATGATGTAGCCCCTGGTAGGTTACCCTGGGTCTGAACACTCTTCTCCTCCTCAATCTGAGACAGTTGTCACCATTATCCTCCTTACTGCCCTCAGCCTTTTGCACATACCACTAGATCAAAGCAATGGCAGCCCCTAGCATTTTTTTGGTTAAAATTGCCCTGCATGTGTACACCAATGGTGCAGAGTTTGTGGAAAAAAACAGACTGAAAGGTGTTTGCACAGTTTATACTGTTGTGCTGCAGATGCTGCCTGTATGATTGGCTGTCTATAATACATTCCACCTGCTTGCTATTTTATTTGTATTTGATTGTTTTATTCTGATATTTGCCTTTTTTTTCTTTTTTCCTTCCCAAGTCTGCCCATTTTAAGCCCTGAGGTACGCCGTGCAAACCTGGTGCCCAAATGTAAACAGTCCTGCTATTTCCATTTTTTTTTTTAGACCTGGTGCGCACCATGCAAACCCGTTTAGCTAAAGTAAACACTTTGCAGCAGAAATGGCTCTCCCCTGGACATGAACACACTCTTCATTTCATGTAATAAGTCAAGACAGCCTAAGACACACCCCCTTGCTTAGCTATGCTTAACTAGGCTCAACTGGGAGCCGTGGAGCTCCAATGTGCTTACACAAATCATGACACACCCACTTTTCATGTAGGGTTACCACCTGTTCCACTTTGCGAGGGACAGTCCCTCTTTGGACAGTTGTGTCCTAACAAAAAATTTTAAAAATGGCAAATGTCCTGAGATTTTAGGACAAAATTATTTCCTATATTTTATGAAATAGTTGCATTAGGCAAAAAAGTTAAGTTCTATCCTTTGTACTGACTGTGGGTATGTGCCGGCCTGTAAAATCTGATGTTTGTACTGAAAATGTCCCACTTTGGCCATTTGAAAAGGTGGCAACCCTATTTTCATGTCAGCTGCTTCTCCTGCTTACACAACTGGCTTATAGCTCCTATATGGTTAGGTGCAATTTGGCAATTGTCTCCTTTTTGTGATTCAGTAAATTTCCCTCATTAGCATACCCAACGACCTTATTCCCTAGTTACAGCACTACACCAGAGCCTTTCCCAACCAAGCACTGTTCCTTGATATTGTTTTAATCCTGCATGCCATAGATTATAATGGCAAAATGCAGATTTCACTTAAAATTGCCTTTTCACAATTTTTATTTAATTTTTGGCATGATCCCATTTGCACGTTGCTTCCCTATGCTTAAATGGCCGACATCGGCCAGAAAAAATTAAATGTTGATTTTTATACTTTTGCAACACTTTTCTATGCCAATGACTATATATGTGGTCATTGGCATGCCCGAGGATTATAATACATGCTTTACTTTGAGCTGTCATGCCTCCGTTTTGATTTTTGCAGAAATGTACTCAGCTAGTAACCGAATACATTTCTGCAAGCTACACTATTCTGCCATGGATGCCTGCCTGCTTACTGGATCACTAATTGACCTCATTTGCATGGTTTTCACTAGCTAATAAGGTAATTAACATAATTCAGTCATGTCTGTGGCAGAATAGTGTTAGTAGGCTCATGCATGTCCCCAGGCTTGTTTACTGGATCACTCAGCAGCCATATTCCATGCAGGAGCTGCTACACTATTCCTGCAGGGAAAAAAGCTTTATTGAATCCCGGGATATAATTTTGTTTGGGGGGGATTCTGAAAAAGTTGGGCATCTACGAGTCAATATTCAATAGCTGTAAATGATTTTTGAGTCTTGTTTAGTAGCTCTGGGAGACTGCGAGAGGTACCGATTAAGTTTTCTTGGGGAAGAGGAGTTATGTAAGCTATTGGTGAATATATTAAATAATAGGGGTCCTAAGATGAAGCCTTAAGGAACTCCTGCAGGGTTATGTAGGAAGGGGGAAGAGTTGGTTGGATCATTTTACAGCTTGTTTCCTATCTTGTAGATAGCTTTGAAACTACTGTAATGTAGTAGTGGTATGGCCTAGGTTGGACAGTGTGTCCAGAAGTAAGGGGTGTAAAACCATGTCAAAGGCTTTAGAGACATCCAGGAATACTGAGGATGCACGATATTATTTGTCTCTGGCCCTGTTTATGGTGTCTGTAAAGTATAATAAAGCTGAGGATGTGGTATGTATGTCCTTGTCGGAAGCTGTGTTGAGTTTGAGTAAACAGATTGTTTTAGGGTAGGCATTTCATTAACTGTTGGTGGGTACACCATTCCAGGATTTTGAATATAGGAGAAAGTGTTGATAATGGGTGGAAGTTGGATGTTTCAGTGGAGTGCTCTCCTTTATGAAATGGTGTTATATGTGATAGCTTCTATACAGTAGGGACTATGGATTCTGAGAGAGAGACCTATTTATGAGGATGCTGATTGGATATGCAACTGAGTCAGCTGTGAGTTTAAGATATTGAGGTGGAAGATTATCAGCTGATGTGGAGCAGGGCTTTAATTTGAGCAGTTTTATTTAGGTGGGTGTAGGCTGAAAGGAAAATTAAGTCTGGGAACCTTTGGTTTGGTGTTGTGTGTGGTTATTGGCATGGTCTGGTTTATATGGTGTATAGTTATTGCTGTATGGGGTTAAGTTTAGCTGGGAGTGTATTTTGTTAGTGTTGCTGATTAGTAGACTAGCTATGAATTTTTTGAAGTGTTTTTTTTTAATTCTTCTGTTAATTGGGATGGGGGGTATTGGGTGAAGGGAATGCTTTTTGATTGTTCCTGGAATTAGGAGGGTAGATATTGAGTGCCAGAATTTGTTGGTGTTGTGCTGGTGTTGTCGCTGTAATCAGAGTAATATTTTTTTTTTACTTTTGTCACCTAGTTTGGTTACACTGTTATGGAATATTTTGAAGGCTTGAAGATTTTGTTGAGTTTTGTTATGTTTCTATTTGTTCCACATTGTATCTCTTTGCTTCATAAGGTTAATGCAGTCAGTGGTTATCCATGTATGTTTTTTACTCTTTTTGTTTGCACAGGGGTGGGACTATCAAGTATTTTCAGGAACGTGGCATTGAAATATTGTGCATCATTGTTCAGCGGTAGAAGCTTTAGGGGTGTCCAGTTTATTTTATGGAGTAAATCAATAAATATTTCTTGGTTAAATTTGGTTGTATTTCTAACTGATTTCAGGCAGTGTTTTTTTTTTGAAGGTGGGTATCAGCTATTCTGGGAAATGTTGAAAGATGGTTACTAAGTAAGATTGATAGTGTGCCTGAGGGTGAGAAGTTAGTTGGGTGAGATAGTAGGATCCAATCTAAGGTGGAATGGCAAGTGAAGTCTTTGCTGTAACTTACTTGGCTTGCAATTAGTTGTGTGAAGCCATAGAGATCAATACTAGAGGTTGGAGAGTTTGTGGTGATGGAATTCCAGTTGATGTTTATGTCACCTAGGATATCTGTTTCTTGCTTCATGTTTTGAGATGTCCAAGAAAGTACATCTTCCAGGACAGGTGTATTGTTTCCAAGTGGATATAAACTACAATGATACATATTTTTTGTCTTGTTAAGGTTTAAGGAGGTTATTAGGATCTTGGTGTTATAGAAATTAGGTATATTGGACTGGGGGTAATGTTGAGTATGGAGGGATATAGGAGAGCTATCCCCTTCCTTTCTTCTTTTTTTTTTTGGTTTGTCTAGTCTGTAAATGCCACCGTTGACAGGTATAATTTCATTATCTTTTATTTTGGAGTGTGGCCAGGTTTCTGTTAGAGGTAGTATGTCTGGTTTATTTTGCTCAATCCATGCATGCATGTTTATGTTTTTGATGTTTGCATGTGTGTTTCAAATGGGGTTTGGATGTACGTCTCCACTCTGTAATATTTTAGAGATTAAATATTTATACAATGTGTTATATTTTGCACTGAGGGTTGGATTTGGGGAATAAAATGGGGGTTGACAGACATAATAATTGCTATTTTAGGGCTGGGATGTATAATAGAGTATATAATGAAATAGTTGAAGAGAGGTGTTGTAGTGGTTTTGTTTGTGGGGTAAGTTGGTTTTCTAGGTTGCTGCTGTGTGAAAGTTTGAGACTGTTTTATTGGTCAGTGTTGTGGCTAAGCTGAGGAACGTTAGCAGTGAGGTTTGGCAGGAGGAGGAGAGTAGCATGATGGGTGAAATGTAAACTTTAATGTGTGTAAAAGAAGACATGAATCTTATTGATTAATCTGGTTTGACATCTTAGATTAAAGGGATGGTAGACTATTACAAGATGATGGCTTTGCTTGAGCTGTGCAGTGAACAGTTAAATTGTCAAAAGTGATAAGGTGGGAAATTATTTTAATGACTGGTTGTTAATTGTGGGTGGAATCTTTGTGTCTACAAATGTAGGGGTGGGTGCAAAATAGGAGTAGGGTAGGGGAGCAGGGTGAGCTGAGCACAGCAAGGACAAACTGAGCAGGTTGAGCCAACAAAAGCTGATAGCACATGAGAAAAAAAAACTGCCTGTAAGTAGTTACTGTAAACTTTCTTTTTTAAACAGGAAAATATGTTAAGCTGTTGCTTTTTTTACGCAGAAGATTTTTTTAAGGATGCCTTTTATGGAGGGTTTTAGACAAATAGTACTGAGAATACCTGTTAACTTGGGAGCTCTGTTGAGGAGGGAGGGTTTTAAGTAGTGTTTTATTTAGTACTCTAATAACTTTGCTCAAGAACATTGTAATAGCTTTGCTTAAGATCTTTGTTGCGAAAAATGTGCTAAGAACACATTTTTTGTTTTCAGAGCTGGTGTTTATGTTTATAATTACTTAGGAGGATTAAACACACACAGGAAGGCTCAGTTAGTTGTAGTGTGGAAAGACCAATTGGAGTGTTGTTACAGTATAGACTAGAATAGGAATTTAATTCTATTTTTCTCTTTGTGGGGGTTCTGGCCACAGGTCAGGGGATAGCTGATACTGAGGAATGCTTAGAGGGAGTGGGTTGAGGGGGTGCCTAGTTATTCATGGTGATATACAAGAGGACTTAGGAATGCTACAGTAGGTAAATATCACAGATTACTTCATTTAAAAAATTACATACATAGTTTATTTGGTTTTTGTTTTGGTTTGGAGATTCACTGATTGCACCGGTTCTTTGGGAACATGTATTCATCTGCGAAAGACTGGCTTAGCATTGTTAGGCTTTATTTTGGCTTGCAGTTCAAGGGTTTTTTGGAATTCAAAGGTTTACTTAATTTGTTTTCTTTGTTTTAGCTGCTAGTATATGGGTTATTCATTTTTTGTTTAGGCCTGGACAGTCGCTGAGAGTACCATTTCTTTAGAAAAGTGCTGTATTCCTCTGTGTGAGATCAGCTTAGTGTTGGTGGGCTTTTTTATCTTGTATTTCAGGGATTTCTTTGGAATTCAAAAGCTTACTTAACTTGTTTTCCTTGTTTTAGCTAGTAGCATCAAATGTAACTGCTCCTAAAGATACCCATGGAGTCCGCATACATCACCAGGATGACCTGCTAAGCAGGGGATAGAGGAGGTGGCAAGGTCTAAGTTTGAAGTTCAGCTTCTCACATACTTTGCAGCTGATTTCATTTCCACCTGCATCATGGCATATCATAGATGCAGTTATAGCTGTAGTTTGCCCTGTCAGGTACTGCTGTCAACCTTGGAAAGGCAAGTAATATTGATAATGACAAGAACACAGCACCTGATATAAAAAAGATAGGAAGCTGTGGAGCTGTTTTCCACTGTTTTTATTGCAGAGAGGCGGAGAACGTAACACTCCCTTTTCACAGCAAAATAAAACAATTATATCAGTCTGGGGTTTAACGGCATTTGTCACCCTTCTGACACATTTTCATAAGCAGCAACACAGTACTGAAATGCTAAGCTTTAAATGTTTGTTATTTATAATAGTTTATATGTCAAGATAAAGTCAATGTACATTATTATCATTATTATATAATATTATGATATAATACTATGATTATGTATCAAACATTTAGAGAAAAGTCAGCAAATATTTTTTCTTGTAAAGTAAGAACACATTTACCATTTTCAAGCCACTACTCCTCAAACACAGGATAGACCTGCAGAAAGACAGACAAATGCAATCATATCAACTAGGCCTTTTTATGCTTTTTTGTATCATCTGCCCAGAGGGGGATGTATATGTGGTTAATACAGATCCGTGGTAATAGATTCCCACTGACTCTGAGTCATTCCTTATATTGTTGGGTGCATGAGCATTTTGTAGCCCGCAAAGGAAATGTGACCACTGATGGCAACCATATATATATATATATATATATATATATATATATATATATATATATATATATATAGAGAGAGAGAGAGAGAGCTGAACTTACTTTAACGTACATTTACTATGTGCTCTTGCATTAACAAACATTGAGAAAAGGAAATAAGAAGTATTTAACTGTGTTTAATTGGACACACACACAGGCACATGTGCATTTAAACACAGTACTGCATCTCACATATAGTATTCTACATGCTACATACACACACTCACACACACACACACACACACACACACACACACACACACACACACACACACACACACACACACACTAGTCTAGCAACTTTCTAAGTTTACAGGAATAATATTTAACACATTACCTTATTTTTAGGCCTTTGTTCCTTCATTATTTTTGTGTTTGTCCAGATTTCTTGCACTGGGAGATTGAGAGGTATGGGCAGATGAGTGCAGAATTATAGTGTTTTACAAAAATCCAGTTCAGTTAACAAATTTATCTTACAATATTAAGAATGGTGGTGGCAGTTTAAAAGTAGCCAATGGCCCTTTCCGTTAAATAAGTTGTAGCAAGCGAAAATCCAACAGTAGTCCTGAATCTCAAGCTAGATTTGAAATTCCAGCAAATACCAATAAACTCTTAGAATACTTGGTAATCATAAATACAAACCAATAGGCATAGTCACTAAAGTACATATAAGACCTAAAGGTGCAAAACAATGCCCTTAGAATATCAAAAGTAGATTTCTAATAAAAGGCTGGATTGTCTCAAAATTAATTAAAATCTTAAGAAAACTAAAACAATTAAACCATTAACAAATTAAAGAAATACATGTGTATAAATGTATATGTATATGTAAGAAGTGATAAAAGAATCAGTTCAAAAATTTATAAGTTATCCTAATAGTACTTTTGCTAGAAGTTTTGTCAGATCTGCCTAATAGAATAAACTCAAAATATATGTAAAAATAATAATAATAATAATAATAATAATAATATAATAGTGGGAAAAGCTGGTTGGGTCTTGGGAACTTTAATTCATTTGATGATGTTGTGTTCATGCTTAAGGTATTTCAATAAACCTTAATTGATTAAGGTTTTTAGGGTTTTTAATGGATGTGGTCTAACATTATATTATATCATCTGTGGTCAGCATCCCTGGATCATACACATTAAAAGGGTGTGGTGGCAAGGAACATTGAGTCAGGGCTACATTATTAGAACTGGGGAGAGAACAGGGTGGGTTTATGAGTAATGGGTGATAATTAAGTATATATCAAATTCTAGGCTTGTTATGGTTGTGAGGAACAAAGCCAGATGATTCTGAGTTACATAATCTTATGGACCATGTAGTTTTACTATTCTTAACAAATTTTTAAAAAGTTCATCTGATAACACAAGAAGTTGTAGAAATACATGGTGGAGAGTTAAAGATAGGGGGACACAGCGGATGGAACTGTGCAAGAACTAAGAAAACAATCAAGGGGGTTATAAGTCCTAAAAGTGGATCAAACAAGTCTAATGCATGTAATAGTTGCAAAAATAACAGCATCAGGATGAGTGGAACATAGATCCATTTGGAAAATCAAGATCCTCTGGAGAAATAAAGAAGAAAATAACCACTCATTTTAGGTGAAGTGAAAGATCAATCAAAAATAAGTAAATAAATGGTGGTCAAAATCCAGGGGATACAGGAAATCTGAAAGAATACAGCAGAACTGAGGATAATTAAAATGTGTCAAGAAAAACTACATAAAATATAATGAATAAATAAATAAAAATGTTAGCTAAAAAATAAAATATATAAAAATAGTAAGGTACTTTCCAACTTGACAAAGAAAAAGGGAGCAGGCAAATTGGAACAATCTCAACTTAAACACCAAGATAACAAATACTTAAGGGGAGAGAAAGGTCAAGGATAAGAAAAAAAAAATAGAGGGAGTCTACTGACTTTTAGAAATCATCACAGACTATGTGAGAATAGGATGGAAAGATCTATTCAATGGGTTAGAATGCAACAACTATGCATCAATAAAGTTAAGAATAGCCCTACAATATAAATAGGTATACAGTAATCTTAAGGGCAACTGTCCTAATAAGTGGATCATAAATAACTATGTGATAGATATTTTATATATTAAAGAATCAGGCTTAAGCAGAAAGTTCTAATAATATATATCCAAAGAAATACAAGTAAAGTGAAAATAAAAGTAGGAATAATCAAGAATGGAGAAAAAAATAAAAATGAATAAGCTGGTTTGGTCTTCAGAGCTTATAATTAATTTGATGTTGTTTGTAGGTGTTTCACTGAACCACATAAGCTAAGTTTATTAAGGGATGAGGTCTAACATATATTTATATTGTAGGTTGCCTGCATCCCTGGAGCTTACAAATCAGAGGGTGCAGTGCCACAGAAAATTGAGTAAGGGGCCATTTATTAGTAATGGGGAGAGAATCACATAGGTTTATGGGTATGGATTGAAAAATAACTCTATCCCAAAATCATAGCTTGTTATGGTTGCAAAGACTAAAATTTGAGGATTCTGTGTTACATATTGCAAATGGACTGTGTTGTTTTACTTTTCTTAAATACATTTTTAAAGGATAATCCAAGAAAGCAGGAAATTGCAGTAATATGTGGTGGTGAGTCAAAGGTAGGGGGGGTTGTGTGGAGCAAGTGGGTGCAATCCTTTAAAATTAAAAAGAGAATTAAATGCAAGGAAAGTGGATCAGATGTGGGTAATGCATTGCTATTGCTGTTATAAGAACAGTATCGGACAGAGTGAACAATAAACCATTCCAGAGAATTGAGCCTCCTCAGGAAAAAAAGTTAAAATAATTAAAAATAGTGAATGCAGTGAAAGATAAATCAAAATATGACTAAACCTTTAATGGTATGTATTTTGTAAGGGACTAGAAAAAAAACAAATCAAAAAGAATCAGAGATAGAAAAGGTGACAAGAAAGCCAATATATAAAAAGAGTAAGGTACAATGCAATTCACTTAAAAAGGTTGGCAAAGTGGAGCTGTCTCTATTTTAAAATAGGGATAAAAGATACTTAAGGGGAGAGAGCAAATTCGGGAGACTACTAACAACAGAAGTTGTCTGTCAACATCTGATAGTCATCGGTAACCAAGTGGGTAAAGGACAAAGAAACACATTTAATGGGTTAGAATGTAACAATCGTGTGTAAACCTAATTAAAAAAAATACTTTAGAATATTGTTAAAATAGCAAATGGGAATTAGAAAAGTGGAGTACAACCTTCCCAATATGTGGAGTATGAATACCTCCTATTTAAGGATTGTCCGAAGCAAAAACTTGCAATGAAAAATGCAAATGCAAAATGAAAAATGAAAATCTCAATGAACACCTTTAAGGGCCCTTTATGAACCCGGGTTTAAAACTAGCAGAAAACTACAACATTCCTAAATGTTGGAATGCTGAAGTCACCAAAAAAAAAAAAACAGACCTGAGTAAAATCAGAATTGTACAGCTTCTCTGTGTTATAGACTAAAAGATCTTGGCTAGCCTCAGTTGCACAAGCCACAGAAATAAACTCCTTTGTCATGGGTTGTAAACTGCCTCCATGGTATGTAGAAATCTTGAACAAATTGAAACCCAAAGTCTGTCTTAGGATCTAACTAATACAATATTAATATCTCAGTGAACAGTTCAGTAATAAGGACTAAGGTAAACATAGTCAAAAAATAGTTTAATGGCAGATGAGCACTGAACTAAAGCATTTTACAAAAATCTGGTTCAGTTAACAAATTTATTGTGGAAAGTTAAAAATGTGGGAGTCTGAGGAAAGGGCTTGAAATGAGTGTATTTATGTACTATTATGAGTGTATTGGTGGTGGCACTTTAAAAAGTAGCCAATGACCCTTTCAATTAAAGGACAACCGCACCCTCAGACTCAAAAAACATATTTATTTCATCATGGTTAGGTGTTTCTTACATTTTAACAGCACTCTGGGACTATTTAGAGCTTTTTAGATAGTTTTATATGCAATTTCTGACTCTGACCACATGGGGGCTGGGATTTTGAAATAATTCAGACTGTTTACTCTACCTCTAAGTATCCCAGAATGCATTGTTTGTCTCCAAAAAAATGCATAAGATCTGCCACGTTTTCCCTTAAGCTGCTGTCACTTCATTGACTTAACAGTTATTCACTGCTGTCTTAAAGTCCCCTACTTTTGGTTAAAATGTTATCCTTTTTCAATGACTACTTCAAACACAAGCAGTGCAAATGCTACAGAACAGAACTGAAAAGTGCATTTTATTGCTTTTGTTTCTTAGAAATGCTAACTTGCTTTCTTTTGTGAAGGCTGAAATCTAGTTCTTCAAGGCATCTCCCCTCCCACTTCACACCTACCTTCCCTAGCTGTCAAAGAGCTAAGGGTAATTTGGCCCATTATCTGCATGTGATTGACAGCTCACAGCAAGTGACCAGAGTAATGTACTGTTTTCTTGTCAGCCTTTCCCACCTTACAGTGCGACACTTTTTTGTTGTACTCCTCCTGTCAAATTTAGAACCAAGCTACATAGCACTGGGAATAATCACCGTTTTGCAAAGCATCAAACTCCCACTTGTTTTTCCTTCCCGTTTGGTTAAATAGCTAACAAATGACACACTATAAACATGAAATATTTCACAGACTTGCATGACAGCACCAACATGCTTTTTTAAGACATAATTTAAAAATTACGGTATTAGTGCATTTTGTAATCTGATGTAGTGTTGTTGATTAATTGTGACAGACATCTGCTTCTTATGCAAAAACATGCAATTAATGTATACGCATGGTTATTGCAAATTTATGCTCTTAGTTTTTGCAGCTGTTACTGTGCTTCTGTCTGTACTTTGTCACAGATCGGTAGGGCAATGTAAAGCAATATGACAATACAAAAACAAAGTTTACAAAATTTAGAAATTACATCCAAAAACGAGACTCACCCAGACTCACTCATTCACCCACACTCACTCACTCACCCACTCACCCACTCACCTCACCACATTCACCCACTCACTTCACCACACTCACCCACACTCAACTCACTCACTCACACTCACCATCCACCACACTCACTCACCACTTGCCACCCACCACTCACCACCCACCACACTCACTCACCCACCACACCCACTCTCACTCACCACACTCACCACTCATTCTCACTCAGACACCTCACTCACCACTCACTCACGCTCACCCACACTCAACTCACTCATCCACACTCACTCTCCAACCACACTCACCACACTCACTCACCACACTCACCCTCATCAACCACACCTCACTCACTCACCCACATTCACTCACCCACACTCACTCACCACCCAACACCCTCACTGCACACACTCACCCACCCACACTCACCCACCACACCCACTCACCCACCACACTCACCCACCCACATTCAACTCACCCACCCACACTCAATCACCCACCACACTCACTCACCCACCACACCCACTCACCACACTCACTCACCACATTCACCCTCACCCACCACACCTCACTCACCCACACCACTCACCACCCAACACCCTCACCACACTCACTCACCCACCCACACTCACCCACCACATCCACTCACCCATCACACTCACCCACCCATATTCAACTCACTCACCCACCCACACTCACTCACCCACCACACTCACTCACCCACCACACCCACTCACCACACTCACCCACTCACTCACTCATCACACTCACCCACCACACTCGCTCACCCACTCACTCACTCAACCACTCACTCACTCACCCACTCACACACCCATTCACTCACCCACCCACTCACTCTCACTCACCACACTCACTACACTCACTCACCCACACTCACTCACCCTCACTCCCCCCATTCACCCACCCACACACCACACTCACTCACTCACTCACCCACCCACACACCACACTCACCCACCCACCCTCATTCACCCACACTCACCCCCACACTCACTCAGCTCACGCACTCACTCAACTGACACACCACACTCACTCAACTCACTCACTCACCCTTTCACACACATAACCACAAGTTTGTTTGGCAACACCAAGAATGACCCCAGGCCTTTGTCTGAGGAATGCACGAGTAATTATGTACTTTGGCTGTGCAAACATCAGAAACAGAAACACATGCCTATACAGATCTTACACATCAAGCTGCTCCATTCAAATTGTACATGAAATGCGCCCATTGAACAGTTTTCCACCTAAAACATTATTAAAGTACTTTAATCCAACACTAGTGAGCCCTACTTTACACAGTCCAGTAAACCTGTCCACAGATTCAGCTTCTACAGCACAGTCCAATAAACTGTCTACTGTACATTAGTGTTAACACAGGAATTTCCAGTTCTTATCAGCATAACCACATACACAATCTTCCACATCAGACCTTTCATGAAGGATGTTTTATTTTTAAACTTTCATCCTTCCCACTTTAGGGGTCTTACATAAATCCCAGCAAAAGGAGACCTATAAACTGCAATCACCCTGATCCAAATCCATCCAAACATGGCTACAAAACTAAAGGTGTTACGGTTTTGAGGGGAGGGTTAAGCAACCATGCCCACACCACCTGGGAACAATCAAATTCTTCCTGTCTTTATAACTACACAGTTCCACAACCACAGGGAAAAAAAAATACCCAGCAAAGGCACACCAGTACCTAATGGAATTAAGTGACAATTCAACACTAAATCATAAATCACAAAACAGACTTTGGGCAGGATTCATGAAGGCTTGCACGGAGTCTAAGAGCCGTGTAAGACTCCATGCAGCCCTCGCGATCCAGGAACAGCCCGAAATTCCGTGTAAGAGACCAGCTAAAACGTCTCTTACACGGACTGGGAGTGGATATGCTAATTACCTCACTTGCAGCCGAAAGGCATGCAAATGAGGTAGATCAGTGATCCACGAAGCTGAAAGCAGCCCGTGTAAGAGACGTGTTAGCTGCAGAAATGTACTCAGTTGACAACTGAGAACGTTTCTGCAAATAACACAATGGAGCAATGTCAGCTGCAAATAAAGTGTGGATATGTGTCAGGCAGCATGCCAATGGCCAAATATGTGGCCATTGGCAAGGTATCCCGATGCAACCATGACAAAATAATAATACGTAGCACAGTGCCGCGCAAATGAGTTGCACTATATAAAACATAAATATGAAGGTTATAAACCCACAAATGTGGGTTTTATGCAATACATGGATCTACAGTGCAGGGACCAGCAGACCAAAAACAACATGGCCACCGTTTAGTGGTTGCTAAGGGGAGAAGCTGAGTCTAAGTCATGTAACTAAGCATTAGTAGGCAATCTTATGTAAATGAGTGTCAGGATACTGAATCCCACTGTCACATAGCAAATGAGCACATTCTGAGTAGTGTAAGAGTTACATAAGGGGGAGGAACAGAGTAGGAGATAGGTGACATCACAGGGGGGAATGTCAGAAGGAAATGCAGTTCATTGGAGGACAGTGTTACGTGACAGATGTCAGACACGTATCATGGAAAGAGGAGTGCAACAAGATAAGCATGGGAAAGTCAAGAAATGGAAGGTGTACACTGTAGCCAACACCAAAGGTTTCTAGCTGGGCATGCATGTGCATGTGTGCACGCCAGGAGGTGCGAGTAGGGCAGTGTGCACGCGTGTAAGGCAGACTGAGCATGTGGAAGCCTGTTGGCAGACTTGCAAGACTGTTTGCGTTAGTGTGCGCGTGTTTTAACCTGAATAAGTAGATTCTAAACTGTGTAAGCATGTGTGCGTGCGTGTAAGCCACTGTGAGTGTGTTTCCACTGGTATGTGCATTGCTCCCCCCTGAGGAAACAGAAAGGAAAAAGGAAGCAACAGAAATAGTAGGAAGCTAGCAGGGAATACAGCTGGAGGTAGCAGGTGAAAACAATTAGAAGCAGGCAATTACACAGGCGAATAGTAGCCCAGCCCAGCACTTAAAACACTGCAAACAGCAGTGCAAGATGTTTCTCTCAAGAGACACTGCAAGACAGGAGTAAGCTATTAGAAGTGAAAACTGAAAAAGCTTCACTCAGAGCAGAAATGCTAGGGGCTGCCATAGCTGTCATAAGGAGACATAGGCGACTTGCTGAGGGTGGTGACAATGCAAATGCTGCCAGACAACCCACAGTGAGGAGACGAAGAAGTGTGTACAGGCCCAGGGTCACCTACCAGGGTTTACATGAGCTGGAGATAGTGGAGCGCTATAGAGTGGACAGAGACCTCCTGCAGCAAATTGTTGAGCTGTGCAGGCCATGCCTCACACACAGAACCAACAGAGGGGAACCCATCCCAGTGGAAACCAAGGTATGTGTTGGCTTAAGAATACTAGCAACAGGTACCTTCCAGAGACCAACTGGTGATATGATGGGGATCTCACAGGCATCAGCATCCAGGGTACTGCACCAGTTCCTGGATGCCATGTCAGCACATGTCGGAGATCATGTATATTTCCTCAATTCCCGTGAGGCATTGGCTAGCAATATGCGCCTCTTCCAGCAAATAGTGGAATACCCTGAGGAAGCGAGTGCAATAGACTGTACGCATATACGCATCAAAGCACCAGCTGGTGAGCGGGGTAGGGCCTACATTAACCGCAAGGGCTTCCCCTCCATCTACTGCCAGGTCGTGTGTGATGCCCAGGGCATAATAATGAATGTGTGTGCTGGCTGCCCTGGAAGCTACCATGATTCCCATATCTGGCATCTGATGCAGCTGTACCAGACATTTGCCAGTGGGGACATCCCACATGGTCACTTAGTAGGGGATGCTGGATATGCACTGGAGCCGTGGCTGATGACATCCATCAGAAATGCGCACACACCTGAACAGGAACGCCATAATGAGGCACACGCACAAACACGAAATTTAATTGAGCGTGTGTTTGGGCTGCTCAAGTCACGGTTCCGGTGCCTGGATACATCTGGTGGAGCCTTGCAGTACTCACCAACTACATGTACCCAAATTGTCATGGTATGTGCTATGCTACATAATATGATTCTGAGAAAACAGCTGCAGCAGGATCACCATAGGGCTGGGCCAAACAGCCCCCCACCATTGCCAAGTCAATCACAGGCAGAGCGTGACTCAGAGGAGGAACAACCTGAGCCTGCCCCAGTAGGCAGAAGGAAGTGTGCCCAGTATGTCTTGGCCTTGGCAAAGCGGCAATGCATAGCACATACACTGGCTCAGTAGGGACCCTGTAAATGATACCTCTCTCCGACTCACACATATAGTAAAAGGGACGCCTAAGTTGACACAACCTGCTTTCAAATATGTACAGGGAGTGTAGTATGTGCATCCAACATAGGCAGCCCTGCAGCACCACCTGAGGCATGATTACCATGTGTTAAGCAATGTATCACCATGTAGTATATGCAAATTTGATGACCCTGACTAACATCCTACCCACACCAAGCATGATGCCACAATATGAAGATGAGATGATCAATTGCAATAATTGGCTGAAGTATTGCTGTTAGTCAAAGGGGATCCAATGTGTGCCAGCCTGGGATGACATGCTGAGCACGACATGATGCTCCACCTGCTAGGGGTGGCGTGCACCTATCAGTCCTGGCCGTATGGATACTGGCAAAGGCTGTTGTTACCACCAGCGTGCCTTGAATAGGTAAGGCTCAAAACACAAACCCACCTCCATAGGTATCACAAGGGATAAGAACCTAGATGTAATGCTACCCAATGGCAGAAGTCTAAACAGCAAGATGCATGCAGTCTAAACTCCACCAGCATGGAGAATGTTGATATCTGTTCTGTAACAGAAAACTGGGCAAGGCTCACAATAGCACCCTAACACTACCAGGTTACACCTCATACTATGCTGTACAGCCCCAAAACATGGAACAAGCTACAAAAGGAGGGTGAATAGCAATAATTGTCAAGGATAACCACACCCCCATGTTTGTACCACAACAAGAAGCAGCATGGACTAGCCATGGTCAAGTAACGGTGGCTAAAACTGCCTCCCAGTTGATATCCTGCTACAGACTACCGTCCTAACACCAGGAACTGCACTTGGCCTATGTGGAATACATGAATATATCAAGCTCTCCAATCCACATTAATTTGGGTGACAGAAAATACCCAAACATAGACTGAGAGCATTATTCTAGCTCCAACACCCTAGGACAAAGGTTCCTAGAATCCATAAACCAAAATGCTCAGGAACAACATACCACTCCCACAAGAGGGGTAAGCATACTGGATGTGATAATCAGCAACATGGTTACTGGATGGCTAGATGAGAAGTGTATCCCTCACTGGTAAGATCAGACCATAGAGTAATCACACCAGATATACACATAATGACCACAGTCCCTGGCCAGAAAACCACAGTGAAAAACATGTGTAAAACAAATGTTGCACTCCTCCAAACTGATGTGGAATCCATTAAAGGCTCTGTGCATGTGCAAAATATGGGCCACACCTCAGAACCCGTTATACATGCATGCCCTGAACACTGCCAGGAATGAATGGATTATGCAATCCCAAATAAAACCAAGACACAATGCCATACATGCAGGCATCTGGCATGGTGGACCACAGCCATTACCAAACCATGCAAGAGAATGAGGAAGCTACTACATGATACAGCAAACCTAAAAAGGGAAGTAATCTTTGATCAGTATTATGGCAATAAAATATGTCCACTCATACAATCCACTAAGGCCATCTATAACAAGTTGAATCTGTGAATCTTGAGGCAATGTTACACCTGCCCCATGTACACAGACAACCCTCTCCTTCCCCCAAGAAATACAAATATATGTGAGAGCTGCAACCATTTTTCCAAACCGGAGGCTGAGCTCTTTCAACTCAGTACTGTCAAAACTAGTCAGGAGGAGAAGGTAAACACACACACCACAAACCCAGTCTCACATAGACCTATCACAACTGCAAACCAAAGACATGAATACAGTAAAGCATTCCCGGAGGCTCTAATTACAAACACACCACATCAACAGAGGCCTCCAAAGCAGACACCCAAGCAACCACTACCTCCAAACATAGCACATGCAACACATAGTACACAAAGCTGGTGTGCCAAACAGTCACAGGCCAGAAGGAGAAACAACATGCCTGATACAGTTGTAATAAGTGACTCCATAGTCAGACAGACTGCTGTCCCGCTCACCAGACTGAACAAGGGAAAGGGTACAGTAAGCTGCCTGTAGGCTGCTACAATACGCCACATAACACAAGTATGCAGGTCACCCCAAAGCAATTACAAATATGATGCAGTCACTGTCCATGCTGGTGTGAATGACCTGAGACGTACCTCCCCGGACTACATGAAAAGAGACATAGATGAGCCCTCTGATTATGTAGTCCAGGCCGGTATGACACTGACCTTGTGCAGCATCCAACCCTCACCAAGAATGATGCCACAGTACAAACACAGAATGATCAGCTTTAACAAGTGGCACAATTACTGGTGTCATTCCAAGGGGATCCAATGTCTGTCTGCTTGGGATGTCATGCTTGACAAGCCACGCTGCATTGCCAGGGATGGCTTGCACCTGTTACCCCTGGGTGTCTGGATATTGGCTAAGGCTCTTGCCACCTCCATAGATCCTTTTGTAGGCAAGGCTGAAAAGACTAACCCACCTCCCTAGAAAACATAAGTGGAAAGAAACATAAGGGTAATGCTGCCCAATGCCAGACGTCTAAACCTCAACATGCATGCTCCCGAGGCCCTCCCCAGTATGGAGAACATCGATGACCGTGCAGTGACAGAAACCTGCAGCAAGGCTCCTGAGAGCACACCAGCACTACCAGGTTATACCTCATATCAGGCGTTATGGCCCCAAAACCTGGACCAAACTATAAAAGGAGGGGGAGTAGCCATATTCAGCAAAGATACCCACACGTCCAGGTAACTGACAATGCATGAAGCATCGGAGACCACCCATGTGCAACTAACCATAGGCAAAACTGCTGTACAGTCTGTAGCATGCTACAGACCACACTCTCACACACAGGAACCCCACTCAGCCTTCTTGAAGACACTGGACAGTATGAATGTCTCACCAAATACCAAACAAGGTACTCACAAATTACCACATATGTATGGAAGGAGTATTCAGGGACCTAGGGACACAAGTGGATAGTAACCTGTCATGTGACACTCACATTGCCAACATGGCTAGGAAGACCTTCTATATTGGCCACCTTATCATGAAAGGATTCACATCTACGTCAACAGAGGTCATTGTGCCCCTATACTGTTCTCTTATCAGGCCCATAATTTAGTACAATGCCTCATTTGGGATGTACCTTACCCAATACCTGCAACAGTTCAAAAGACCTCAAAGGTACCTCACCAAGAGGATAAAGTGTCTCAAATATATGTCATATGCTGCCTGTCTGTAGACATCCCAGCTGTATGCAGTCACATACTGCCTATGCAGAGGCATTATATGCCTGTTGTAGAAGGTCATGTCCAACACAGGAGTAATGGACATGCTCCACCCCAGAAAACCCAAATCCATCAGAGTTGTGAGAGCGAGAGATGTCAACCTTAACACATAATGAAATAGGATGTGCTGGAGGGACAGATACAGAACCCAGAGGCTCCCTACACCCTGGAACGGAATCCCACTCCATGTTAGGCAGAGCCCCTCACTGCCCCTCTTCAACAGGAATCTTGCCAAGTGGATGGGTGATCGTAGACGTACACTGGGTGTCTTCACTGTGTCACGTCCAGACAGAGGCACAGTAAAGTAAATCCTAAATGGCCATAATATTCACATAGCAAGGGGTGGTGAAAGCCACACACACTCTGGCTAAGCTTATAAATGCCCTAGGGCGGATAGCCTAGTATGAACCAATGAACCTATGAAGATACAAATTTTACAGGACACTAAGGATAATCACAAGGCTTTCTTAACCAATGGTAGGAACCTTGTTGGGAATTCACAGATATGCTCTGAATCACTCAAATATTACAAACAATATACCAAACACACACACATTGGCAACATCCAACCTGACAGGTGCAGTGCAACCCCCCCCCCAAAAAATGCCAAATATCTATCCCAGCAGAGTGCTGGCCCCCTGACATTGCAGATCCTGAGGGAACAGCCAGCATCTACAAAGCAAAACACACAGCATCAATGGTATGAGATGGTGTCCTGGGCTGAGTCCAACATGGTCTCCAAGAAGAATGGAATGCCAAATAACACTACTGCTCAATGTCAGCCTTACCACAGGATATGTACCCAAAGAACAGTGTACAACAACAGTGGTCCTTCTCCACAAAGGTGTTGCCTGAATGGATACTGCAAACTACCACCCCAGAATCCTGACAAGCATGGTCTGCAAAGCTATGGAAAGGATCAGCATGTACCTCAGACATTAAGATATTGGGGACCTACTGACACTGGACCCTACTCAGTGTGGCTTTCCTAAGTGCAGATCCTGCCCGTTAAACATGTTTGACTCATTTGAAACAGTCATTAAGGCCATTGATGAGGGGAATGTGGTCCACACAGCCTAGCTGGACCTTGCAAAAAGCTTCCATACAATACCCCACGTGTTCATTATAGATAAGCTTACCAGCTTAAATATAAACCCCTATGTCAGTATTGGGGTTGCAAACCAGCCCAAGGACAGAACTGACATGGTCAGAAATGCTGCAGCCATGTCAGACTACAAACCAGATATAACTGGCATCCCACAAGGCTTGGTCTTGGGACCTCCCTTGTTTGGTATATATGTCCCATAGGTACAGGCCAACATGGAAGGACTGTGTCTGAACACGTTTGCAGAGGACTACAAACTCGTCACCATATCTGACCCTCCAGCTGACACATGAATCCCACAAAAGGCCCACATAGAAACAGGCAACTGGTGCCATAGCCATGTCAGCAAGCTAATTGCAGAAAAGTGTATAGTCAACCCCTGTGGATATAGAGTAAGTGCCCACCAATTACCACATATGTGTTAAGCCAGTAAGTACTTAAGATGTAATAAGAGACCTGGGGACACAAGTTGATAGATATCTTGCATTGGACAAGCATGTGGCTGTAGTGGTAACAGAAACATACCATATACCCACCTAATCATGAAGGTAGTCAGATCTAGATCAGGGGAGGTCATTGTGGCTCTGCAGTCAACCTTCATCAGCCTCACAATTGAGTACAATGGCCCCTGTGGGATGTACCTAAGCAGACACCTCCATCAACTGGAAAGACCCCAAAAGTACCTCACCAGGAGTATCAAAGAGCTCGAACAGATGCCATGTGTTGCCTGATTAAACAAACTGCAGCTCCACACAGTGCCATACTGGCCGCCGAGAGGCAAGCTGTGCCTGATGTATAAAGCCATGTCCAAGCTGGAATCAATGAACATGCTGCTCCTTGTACAATCTGAATGGCAGCGAGCTATATACATGAGAGACCTGAACCCCAGCACTGACATACATAGGACATGCTGTACTGATTGATCCATAACACAGAAGCCACCCCCACTCTTGAGTAAACTCCCAGTACAGGTTAGCCAGAGAGTCGCTCATCGACTCTCCTCAAGAGGAATCTTGATGAGTGGATGGGAGATGGTAGATTTACCCTGGGTATCACTGTTATGTCATGGGTAGACGGAGGCACAGTATGTTAACCATGACATCTGTAATGGCAAACTCCAGTTACAATGTGTGTCGAAGGACAAACACACTCTCTGACTAGCATTAGAAATGGCCTAGGGCACATCGCTAGTGTTTGCCAATGTCCACCTATGTTGTGGAATTCACTACCAATGTTGGACAAGCCTGGTTTAAGTAGTTCATATCTGAACATAATGCAACATGGTCATATGTGCACAACTGGCCCCTAACCAGTCTGGTGTGCTCACTATGAAAATTTAAAGCAGTGATAGGACTAAAGCCCAGGAGACTGTCCACCACAGTGAAAGTACTGAACCAGTACACTATACGGTACTACAGTGTTTGGTCAGTATGAAAGGATGTTGACAACTGTATGCAAAGTATCCCATGCAAACCCTGCAGGCACAGTATAACCCCTGTTGTGTTCAGACACAAAGCAGTTGGCCAGTAAGTACACAACATGACACCCAACACACAACCATAAATGTGAGATATTGTTGAAGTTCACACTCATCCACAAATGTGATGGACTGCAGATCTCAACATATGGAAAGCTCACACTGGGCATGCTCACACACTTTGATAAATGAGACATATGTCAGACAATATGCCATGGAGAGCTTGAACTGGACATGCTCACACACTTAGGTCATATCTCAGTTTAGCAGTTGGCCATACATATCTAGTATTTGTACGTGTTATTCCAGGAACCAACCACATTACAGCAATCTGCCCAGTGCACACAGTTAAATGATTACAGAGACATAAGTGATATAGTGGATCCCTCTCATATTCAAACATCTTCCACAGATACACAAGTTGTTCATAGAAACAGGGAATGCTATGGCAATAAAGACCTGCAAACAGTCTATCAGCAACAAATATTGTGCATCTGACAATTAAACATATGGGTGTAGAGGTCAATACAAGGCTGTTTGCCCTAGGGAATGAAAGCTTAGCCAGAGTGTGCTTGGCGTCTGCCTCCCCAGTACAGTAGGCTACTGTGCCACTTAAAGTAGGTCACATAAGGTACCATTTGAGGCTAGTGTGCTGTGCCTCCATCAAGCAGGGACACAGTGGGGATCCCAGGGGTTGAATTTGCTATGCCACATCCATGTGGCTGGTGTTTGCTGGAAGACAGTTGGTGAAGACCTCTAACAGTAAGTGGGCATCAATAACAGACTGAGGGGAGGCTTATCTGCAGTGTCTGAATAATTTCACTGTCAACACTTTGTTGTGATGCTTATGAGGTATTGAAGTGTCATGCCAGTACTGTTCAGAGATGTCCTCCCTCTGTTGGCTACTGCTCTGCAATGTATTAGCTCACTCCATCAGTTGGACAGCTCATATATGGCTGGTGTACACCTGACAGGTGTCCTGTTGTGGAGGTGTCATGGGTATATTTTGGATAGCATGATCAATGCAAACCTTCCACATGCTCATAGAATGCAATTGTCAGGGATTATGCAGAGTGGCCTGTATACTCCCCCAGCATGGGTCCTTTGAAGTCTTCTACCCCAGTCTTCACAAGTGCAAAGTTTTCTTTTGATAAATACACTTTGTTTGCAGTGACAACCTTGCCTGGGGGTGGGGATGGGATGTGGATGTCCAGGGAAATGTGGGTATGGTCAGATATCAACAATGGTGGTCTACCGCTGGTGTGGAACAGTGAGTACCCATGTTGCAGATGGTCAGGTGCAATATGTATTCCCCCTTGTGGCTGTGGTGAGTGGTCCTGCCATAGCACATAGACTCACAAATTGTAGTGGTTGTAGGGTAATGTTGTAGAGGTCTGAGTAGTTCCCACACACAATATACCTGTACCTGACGTTAACAACTGGAATGGTGTATGTGAACACCTTCATATCTTGGCACTGTTCCCAGGGAAGCAAAGTGTGTGTCCTGGATGTGGGAGGTGTGGTCTGAACTGGTTGTGTTGTGTGTTATAGGTCCTGTGGTCACGAAGCATGGTATAAAACATAACCTGCCAGTGCTGATGTGCATATCTGACCCTGAAGTAGGTGGCTGCAAATGCATAAATATGCTATCCCCCACCTGACAGGTAGTAATAGATGTACATACCTCTGTATAAAGAATGATGTCAGCACCCTATAAATACTGCAGGTGCAGAATAGATGCCCAGTAATGTGAATAGCATGCTCTGCTAATGCATCTGTCTCAAGGGTCTTAACATAGTTAGGTAGGGGTTTGAATCCTGGAAATGCTCAGTGTGTGTGTTTGGGTGAGGGGGGTTAGTGTGTGTGCAAGTCTGTGTGAAAGAAATGTCCCTCCTGGCAACTAGGAGAACACACTGCAGGATGCACATTCCCCTTTCTAAACACTGATGATGTCAGCACCCTATAAGTACAGCAGGAGAAGGGAAACCTCCCAGTAATGCGAATAGCGCGCTCCGCTAATGCGTCTGTTGCAAGTGTCATAGCACAGTTAGGTAGGGGTTTGAATCCTGCAAATGCTCAGTGTGTTTGGGTGAGGGGGTTAGTGTGTGTGTGTAAGAGAAATGTCCCTTTTAGCAACTAGGAGAACACACTACAGGATGCACGTTCCCCACTGATGATGTCAACACCCTATAAGTACAGCAGGAGAAGGAAAACCTCCCAGTAATGCGAACAGCGCGCTCCGCTACTGCATCTGTTTCAAGTATCATAACACAGTTAAGTAGGGGTTTGAATCCTGCAAATTCTCAGTGTGTGTGTTTGGGTGAGAGGGGTTAGTGTGTGTGCATCTCTGTGTGAGAGAAATGTCCCTTTTGGCAACTAGGAAAACACACTACAGGATGCACATTCCCTATTCTAAACACTGATGATGTCAGCACCCTATAAGTACAGCAAGAGAAGGAAAGCTTCCTAGTAATGCAAATAATGCGCTCCGCTAATGCGTCCATCTCAAGAGTCATAACATAGTTAGGTAGGGGTTTGAATCCTGCAAATGCTCAGTGTGTGTGTGTTTGGGTGAGGGGGGTTAGTGTGTGTGTGATAGAAATGTCCCTTTTGGCAACTAGGAGAACACACTACAGGATGCACATTCCCCTTTCTAAACACTGATGATGTCAGCACCCTATAAGTACAGCAGGAGAAATGAAACCTCCCAGAAATGTGAATAGCGCGCTATGCTAATGTGTCCGTCTCAAGTGACATAACATAAGTAGGTAGGGGTTTGAATCCTGCAAATGCTCAGTGTGTGTGTTTAGGTGGGGGGGTTAGTGTGTATGCAATTCTGTATGAAAAAATGACCCTTTTGGTAACTAGGAGAAGACACTACATGATGCATATTCCTCTTTCTAAACACTGATGATGTCAGCACCCTATAAGTACAGCCGGAGAAAAGAAGCCTCCCAGTAATGCAAATAGCGTGCTCGGCTACTGCGCCTCGTACTAGTGTCATAACATAGTTAGGTAGGAGTTAGAATCCTGCAAGTGTGGGGGTGGAAGTAGGGTGTGTGCAATTACATGCGTGAGACAGTGGACCCTTTTGGTAATCAGTACAACACACCAGCTGCTGCATATTCCAATCTCTAAACAGAGATGATGTCAGCACCCTATAAGTACAGCCGAAGAGGGCAACACTCCCAGTAATGCAAATAGCACGCTCTGCTACTGCGTCTCTCACTACTGTCATAGCAGAGTTAGTTATGGCTTTGAATTCCACAAATGACACGTGTGTTTTTGTCACACAGAATGCCCATGTGTGTGGGTTGTTGTTGACTATAATGCATGACATTGATTAAACCAGTAATGTCAATGCACACACAGGATGTATGTGTGTGCCACATACACATATATACCTGTGACCGTCAATAGTTCCCATGTCTGATGCCTGCCACATGTGCATACATGGTATTTGCACTGGATAACATTATGACTGTGGTTTCCTGTGCGGGTGCTGCATGTGGTATGTTTATATACAGTGTGAGTTGTATATGGTATCATCCTAGCAGCGAGGGATATACATCTGGTCTGGGGCATATAGTTTACATGTTGTTGATGAACAGGTGCTGCATGTTTTCACCTGTTGTGGGAGTGGTAACAAGTTGTTCCATAGCAATGCAGTGACTACATGCTAGGAACATTTCCACTAGGGTGTTGTAGCTACAGTAAGTCTTCAGCATTCAGTAATACTTCAGCAGTCTTGGGGAGGGTATGATGCCAACCAAGGTCAGGGTCATACCAGCCTGTGCCACATGCTCAGAGATCCCTTCTATGTTCTCTATCATGTAGTCCAGGGAGGTACGTCACAGGTCAGCCATAGTGGCAGGGACAATGACTGAGTCATATGTGTCCATGCCTCTGACTGACCTGTATGCTTGTGTTATGTGGTGGACCATCTTACACATGTGTTGTACATTCATGGGTAGGGGAGAGGGTTGACTGTGTACATGTGGCAGCTGTGACAGTGCCACATGACTCACATATTCCACAACTGTACCATAGAGGTGACTGACAGGTGACCTTTGCACATGCTACCATAGTATTGTGATTGCCATGGTGATTAACAGCACATAGGGCCAATGGGGAACAAGGTACAGAAGGCGAGTGTGTGAGGGTGTAGTGTCTGTGATTTGTTAGCGCTGGCATATATGACTGCTCACGTGGTCAAATGCCAGGTAAGTCATATACAATGTGTCACAGGCAACGTACATGTGAACAGGACAAACAGTGACGTTCTGTCAAGTCAGACATGGACATATGTATAGTAAGCTATGCAGATGTCACTAGGAATCCACAAAAGCTCCATAAATCTGCATTGCAGGTGGAATCCGTGTTCCAGGGTAACTTCAAGCAAACATGCATGCAAACAAAGCTACAGTAAGCAGGGCTGCATGTAGTCCATTGTACAACAAACAAGCTGTACCACTTCCATTAGGTAACAGTGCAAATATGCAGGCACTATACACATGTACATGGTAATACACAGGCCAGATGGCCAGGGTCCAGTCTCAGTGCACACAAGTGTACAGACCATGTACCGTCATGATGTACAATAACCGGACGGAAACCCAGGTGCTCATACCTGCACTAATACACATGTTAAACAACAGACACTGAGCCTTCACTCAGTGGTTCCATACTCAGTAGGAGGTATGCTACCTGTTCTGCCACCACAGTATCCCTGACAGTTATGGCGACTCTCCCTCCTGTCAAAGTTAGTTCTGTGTGTTGGGGCTGTTTAGCATGGTATGAGGTGTGAGCTTGCAGTGCTAGGGTGCTCCTGTGTGTCCTGTACCTGTCGTTTAGTACTGCACACATATCAACATCCTCAAACATCTGAATTGCAGAGTCCTGTGTGGGCAACATGCCACTTTCAGTTTCCATGTCCATCATTGCATATCAATACTTTCATTACCTTATCCCCTGTGCTACCTGTGTATGTGGCCTTCTGTTGACATCCTTACCACCAGTATGCAAACATGTGCAGATGATACAGTATGGTACTTACCTTGGGTGTAGAAAACAGTACAAGACAATCATACTCTTACTGCATCAGGCATGCTGGGATATACCCACAATTATATCAGCACACTGTACTGTTAACAACATGATACTATTACTACACATCTATGTAGTCACCCTGTGTATCAGCAACATGTTAACCTGTACCTGCACTGATGTTACAGATTGCAGGAGGTGGCACAGTTTCATCATATGCACAGGGTGTGAACTTGGTATGCCTGAGTCTGCCACTGATACCATCAATTGACATGTATGTGTATGTGTGTTGGTGAGGAACAGCAGTACAAGGTGGGGCAATGTTGATGCAGTGTGTGCATGTATGTGGTAGCCCTAGGTGTTGTCAATTCACATGTGTGTATGCATGCACACAGTTACACCTCATGGCTGCCATATACCGGTGTTTGTGGACAGCCACAGACTGTACCTGCCAGGTCATACAGATCAGTGCCTTTGGCCACGGACACGGTACCTGTGCCTTGCAGGGGTGCTACTTACTGTATCCGGTACTAAGCCAGACTGGGTACTGTCATCAGAAGCAGGTGTTCAGTGACTGGACACAGATCCCTGTCGGGACTGTCCAGAGCCACGTACACGTGGTCTCCTGGGGCGGTCTGATGACAGCACAGACCCAGCATTGCTGGGGCTGCTGCTGGCACTATGGGGCGGCGCGCCCTGTTGTCATCCACGACAACTGCCAGCTGCTGCTGTTGCTGGCATACACCCACATCGACGCCTCAGCCATCCACCATTGCCCTGGCTCATGGACATGTAGTTGTGGAACTGATCTAAAATGTCCCCACAATGTCTGTCTATGACATCGGTGAAATTACGGATGGCAGCCGCAATGTCACGCATACTGTCACTCATGGCTGTGCGACATGCTCTCAGCTCCCTCAGGCCCTATCTGGTGTACCGTTCCATACGTGACTGTGCCTGCATGACAGCCCGAAACATAGCTGAGGTTGTAAGACCTCTGTGGGCACGTCTGACAGGGGCAGTATGCCCATGGATTCCCCCACGAGAACCCCTGGACATCTGTCTGTGTGGTACCATCTCAGGGCCCTGCCCATGGCTGCTGTGTGGGGAAGCATGTTCCACAGATACCACATTACCCTGATCAATGCCCACTGTATCCTGTCCATCACCTAGGGACATTGGTGACAAAGGATGTATTGGCAGGATGACTGTGCGCATTGATGGGGTTGACAGCTGTGTACTGCCAATTGGCTGACCACTGACTGACCCGGGCACACCTTCCTGTGCCATTACACAGATATCATCATTATCGCTACCCATGGCACCTGATTCAGGTTCCCTGCTGCATGACACCAGAGCAGCACCGGAACCTGTGGGAGGGAAACAGGAAACACAGTTTACAATGTCTACACAATGTTACCAGTGATGCACACATGCACACTTGCAGACATGCACACATGCACAAGTGCACACATGCACACATGCACACGTGCACATATGCACACGTGCACACATGCACAGGTGCACACATGCACACACGCACACATGCACCCATGCACAGGTGCACACATGCACACATGCACAGGTGCACACATGCACACATGCACACATGAACACATGCACACATGCACACATGCACACATGCACACTTGCACACTTGCACACTACTCAGTATGCGAGATATCAGCAGACAGACACAGACACACCTGCATGCATACACAGAGCACTACTGATTGAGCCTAGTATTACTATTACTATCAAGACTATTAAAGGTATTGTTAATACACACTCACCAGCATGGATAGGCTGCATTGCTGTTACACTGGAGGGACCTGCAGAAGTGAGGGGATTACTATCAGTGGGCACAACTATGCCATTGTTACTGAGTATGATACAGGTCAGTAGTACAACAGTTGCCTTTCACAGGTCAGCTGCTGATATTGAGAATATCACACTTGCACACTAAATACTATGATGACAGCTACAAACCAAGGACACACCTCACACATGCATTAACTACCAGTGTACACAACAGTCAACTATACATATGGCATATTACCTGCACGCTCATAGTCATGGTGCTGTGTGGCTCTAGCCTCCATCATAATGCAGGTCTGCTGCTGTTGTTGTTGTTGTTGTTGGTGGGTTGGAGCCACAACACTTAAGAGTAGTCCCTCCAGTCTGGTGAGGGGGGGATGTGTAGCCACCCCACCACCTGTGGTAACCTGTTGCCTGTGGATATCCAACGCACGCTGACGGACATTTCTGATTAAATCACTGCAGTGATGTCGTACCTGCTCATATGTCCTATTATGTCTGCCTATGTCATTTACCCGATGGACCAGGTCTTGCCACAGTGCAGCCCTCTCCTGCTGATTCTGGCTGGTGCGGGAAAAGAGTATTGTGAAATCCAGCACCAGGCTCTGGTGTATTTCCTCATCCTCTGCTGCAGAGTATGTGGGATTGCGCTGGTGAACCACGGCCCTGAAAAGGAAAATAAAATGATATCAGCAAAATATGTCAGCAGACTTTGGCACACATACTACACATGCTACTCGACTGTAGTGATACAACATATCTCCCATATCTAGCATCTGTCTGTCTATTGGTGGATACACATGTAAATGGCCAAGCATCAGTGCTCAGCCAACAACTGTGCAACAGTACCTGGCACACTCCATACGACATACTACCAAACCCCAGCAGTCAGCACACTGATTCAGGTCAAGAGCACCTCCTCACTCTGGAGTTTGTATCAAGGTACTGTATGGGGAACATCATCAACTAGTGTGATCTGACCACAGACTAATCACCCTGGATATACATATCCCACCTCCACCACCAGCACAAATGACTACAGTGAATACCATTTCAAACACCAACATTACACTTCTTAAGACTGAGATGGTATTGTTTAAGCCCACTGGGCCAGTGGAAGCCACAACCCACAATGCTGACTCCTTCACAAATGATTTCTACAGACATCTCCAAGACTGCATGGATCATGCAATCCCATATAAGACCTAACCACTCTCCACTAAGGGAAAGCATCCTGTCTGGTGGACCCCAGCCATGAACATATTGTATAACAGAAGATGGGAGCTACTGCATGACAAAGCATAATCCCATAAAGGGAAGGCATGTCTGATCAGCACTAGTAAAGAGCTATGTTCTCTCATACAAACATCCATGGCCACCTTTGAGAGGGAAATCACCAAGGACACTACAGATAACCACAAGGCCTTCTTCAGTTATGTTAGAAACCTGGTCTAAAACCCTCCAATATGCTCATAGTTAGTACACAACAACAAATGATTCACTGAACCCACAGATATTGGCAACATTGTGGCAGACAGTTTCAGTGCACTTTTCTCCCCTCCCTCTCCCACAAATGAAGACAGACTTATCCCAGCTGACTGTAACCTCCCTGTCATCACAGATGTCCAGGTGAGAGTCGCCCTCAGGAAAGCAGAAAACACAGCATCAATGGGACCTGATGGTGTCCCCGGTTGCATGCTACATGAACTGCAAGAGGAGCTAAACCATAATATAGAGATGCTATGTTACACTAGCCTGACTACAGGATATGTACCTGAACACTGGCGTACAGCAGCAGTGGTTCCACTCCACAAAGGAGGCACCTCTACATACCAATACAATACAACACAATACAACACAATACAATACAATACAATACAATACAATACAATATGCTATTGCCCCTGGGACTACAGCAGCATACTGTTCTGCTACCCTGACCCTTGTGACACATGTGATGTGATGGTACCTGCTCCTGTCAAACAGTTACACAGGGTGACTCATATGGCATATTACCTATCTGACTAACATTCAGCAGGGGTATGTGTGACATGTACTCATGAGGAGTCTTGCTTCTTAATGCTGTGTGGTTTATTGCAGGGTATGCCTTATCTGTGGGTAGATACCTGTACCTCCGCCATATGCTCTCTACTGCGGTAATGAGGACAGCACACAGCGGTCATTTAGGTTGTGGATGGTGTGAGGTGTTACTATGGTTGTTGGACAACTGTCATGGGTGTGACTTAAGTATGTAAATCCAGGAGTGGTAACCTCTATGTGTGTAGTATGTGTGCACTCTGTGGTGTTGTCAGTCACTGTGCATTGGTAATGTGTTTGAGTGCATTGTCACAGTGTCTTACATGTCACTGTGTCCTTCTCCATATCTGTAGCTGTCATGTGAGGTACATACCGTGTCAGACATTGTGTGGTGTGGAGGGGTACAGTGACCTACACGTCCATAGCTGACACACCGTGTCTGCTGACACATACCATGTACAGGTATTCCAGGAATAGTGTGCCACTGTGACTATCATTGGGGGGCCTATTGTACACGTTTATGACCCACTTCACCCCTGACACATGCAGTGGTGGGCAGCCAATCACATATCTGGTGGTTACTGGTGTAGGTGATTTGAAATAGGGTATGGTACCCCAGTTCCGACACTGGTGTTCACTCCATGCCTTTGTGTGTGTATATATATATATATATATATATATATATATATATATATATATATATATATATATATATATATATATGTCTGTATACATATACACATATAGATATAGATGTACATATATTGCTATAGATATGGAGAAGGGGGGAGTGTGACAGAGTGGGGGTGAGAGTGACAGAGGGGTGGACAGGGGGAGTGTGAGATAGTCATATACAGTCATATCTGTAGATAGTCAGATCTGTCTGACTATGTATATGTATCTACATATATCTATATATGTATGTGTGTATTACATATACATGTTTGTACATATTCTATCTATCTATATCTGTCTATGTATTCCTACATTCCTCTCTATCTATGTATAGATATATGCATTTTATAAATAGATATACACATACATACATTTATTGACATACATATGTATCCATAGGATAGATAGGTTTATCAACATGTTTATTTCCAAAACTGTATACACACACTAACATACTGCTAAACAGATACAGCTGTGAAAACTACAGTGTACATTGCACTACAACCTACATTCAACCTATATGGATATGTGCACATAGATGCCTTCACATACATATGTATGTACAGCTTTCACTGACAGTTGCTGTATGTCCCCTGCACTATGCACATCTTCATATACATATAGATACAGACCAATAACACATATGGAGGGTTTACAGTATGTAGACTATTAAAGTATTACTTTACATTACCTGTGTTTGTCACAGCTGCTTGCATTGCCTTTTGGATCAGTGTCCTGCTGCTGCTCCAGTTAACAGATGACAGTTTTATATTAGTCTCTCTCTCTCTCTCTCTCTCTCTCTCTCTCTCTCTCTCTCTCTGTCTCTCTCTCTCTCTCTCTCTCTCTCTCATATGTCCATGTGATGGCCTCTGCAGCAATTGTTAGCCAGCATTATTCGCTAATTGAATGCAGCCAGTTGTGTACTGATTGCAGTTCTCACTGTGATTTCAGGACAGTGCTATAAAATGTAATGTGAGATAGGCGTAGCCCTTTCAGATTTTAAGGGCAGGGACCATGCTGGTATGCTGTGGACACTGTTCTGTGAGTGTAAAGGTTAGTATCTCTCTCATATTTCTGGCTGTGTTGTAGATTAACATTTCTCCATTCATTTCTCCAGTTTCCTGTACTAAGTGTGTATGTAAACTGACACCTAACACTACTACTACTGTTAATGTGGGTGTGTGTGCTTTCCTGTGGGACATGTGGTGTAACTGGTATATAGCAGTGGCTCTTGCACTTTGTTGCTATGGCTTCAATATTTGCCCTTTACACTCACTCCTTGTATGCCTGATAGGTGTCTTGACTGTAGTGTGTTGCTGTGGCTTTCCTATTTTCCATGTACATTCACACCTTGGAATGCTTGCTATATCTGATAGGGTGTTACTGCATGCAGTGTGGTCTGGCCATGGTGTGGGCCTTGACATCTATTAGGGTATCTGATTATGCTGCTGAGCAGGCCTCAGAGACTCTCAGGTGCATTTTTTATCTGCCTCATGGAATGGTACATATCAGTGGGGTACAGCCATTACATTGTCTGGTATTCTGCAGTTGTGACTGTGGGTTAGCAGGAGCATATGTATTACTACACTATTTCTGCCGTGCAAGTGGTGCATACTTTCAGTACTTCATAGTTACCATTGCATGTGTTGTAACACCTTTCTGCCTACTGTTTGTACATTTCACAGGGAGTCTGTGGGGCATCTCAATCACTGTTGCTATGTCTAGGCTCTTAACTATTCAAATATGGCAGTGTCATACCTCTCAAGTGTACAGATATTTGCAGAATGTCCACATTTATGCCTCATATTTTGGTCCATATCTCATAACACAGCTTTTTCTGGCAAATCACTCAGGGCTCAAGTCAGACTATGGTGGCAAACATTTCAGTTTCAGACTTCGTACCCTTCCAAACATCCAACATAATGCAAAACCTGTTACTCTCCCAACTGTCTAAGTTTGTGGGAGAAATATTTGAGATGTGCCCCTGTTTGTGGGCCTTTGCTCCACATTTTTTATTACTTAGTCCAGATGTCTTGCTGTAAGAGGTTGTGAGGTTTAGGCAGTGATTATCCTGCTGTGGGTATGTGTGTGGCTTGCAAGGTGCTACAGTGACATTATTGCCTACTAGCTACCAACTAGCATGGCTGTTTCTGTTCACACACTACTATTATAGAAATCCACTACATTTGACAGTAAATATACATAACATGCTTTGTGTACTACACGTCCTATATTCCCTTTACAGTCATTCCTACTATTGCATGATATATTTATTGTAGCTCAATGTTCTTGTATAGCAGTCATGGCTTAGTGGTAAGTCATGCAGACTATTGTTTCCTGGGTTCGGGACTGACAGTGGGATTTTATTTTTCTTCTGAGCAGACTGCAGGCCTTGTCATTCAGAGTGACTAAGGCACTTTTAAGCAGTTGTAAGCGGGTTAGTGCTGGTTTGCGCAGAGCTCATGCATGCGCACTGGCGTTTAGCTTCGCACACACACGCGTAGCTAAGCACACAGAAGCGCCCGCCCACTTACAACTGCTTAAAAGTGCTTACTCTTGCGCACACCTGCGCTAATTTCTTTGAAAGAAATGAAAATGGGGAGACAGGAAAGTGGTGAAAAAAGGGGTCACAAAGAGGGTAGGACAGTAGGAAAACAAGCTCAGGAATTGCAGGAAGGGTGTAGGAAAGGCCCATAGCTGCCCATTTCTTTTTCAGCAACAGCTGTGCATACATGTGTAATTTGGTGTGCAATTTGAAATCTTCCACCCCTTAGAGAGGGGTAAGGACAACAAAATGTGTTGTACAGCCAATTGTAATTAACAGTTCACATGTCCAGCAGACATGTCCAAATGGGCAGCTATGTATGGGGCGTGATTTTTTTGCGGGAACAGAGTGCCCTTTTTTTTTTTTTTTTCAGGTGAGAGTGGAATGTTAGGTACTGGAAGTAGGTATAGTTGGGGAGGTAGGTAGGGGTGGTTAACAGACAAGACAAACAAGATGCATACAGGGGTGGTGTATGACACATGTGGGGGGGATACACATTTGACGGGGACGGATGTTGGGATAACTAGAGCCCATGAGCCCACAGATGGCAACAGTGGAACTGACATCCCCACCCATGGGCAGTCGCCACTGTGCCTTCACTTCCCAGGATGGGGCTGTGCTGGGGGCTATGTAGGCCAGGCAGCAGGCATGCCCGTGAGTTGTGCCACCCATGCCTCAAGCTGGCATAGGGGCCCAAGCACAGAGTGCCTGATCTACCTACGCACCACAGTCCGGACACTACAGAGGGTGAGTGTGCGATCTCCTCCGGCCACTGTTGCAGAGGTGGGATGAGCCCCATCCCCTGCAGCGCTTCCACCCGAAAGTGGCACAGGGCCACCAGAGGAGGGTCCAGCCTGGGCACAAGTGCCAGGTGCAGTCGCCAGCTGAGGTGGGAGAGGTGGGTCCGCTGGAACCCGCCTTCCCTGTCGTCCTATGTTTTCAATATTTTAGGATGGTGTGGGTTAGTAACAAACAATACCATTCACAATTAGTTGTAACAACATGCATTAGTATTCCCAATCACCAAACACCCATATATTCCAAACATTGAACAGCAGGCATAACACATGCGTAATTTCAACAACAGTACACATTCCAACAGCATGCAGGGTTGATTGATGGCAACAAGCCATCAGGTTTGGATGTATGAACAGGGCACATGCATCAACGTACATGCAAATATTCATGAACCAACAGGACAAATGTCCAGGGGATTAATTGTGAATACACATACCCATTTCATGTGAGATGGATTATTTGTGGTTATAGGGTAGGGAGAAGACATATTTCATTAACAACGTAATTCACCTATACATATGCTGTACATTTCTACTAGCTGCAGATATATGCACCCTACAGGTCTGACTACAATTTCCTATGTGTAAACTTAGGCATGTTGGTGGTGGGAATGTTATCGCTACATTAATAAACATTGCATTTTTATTCATGCACGTTCATATCTGCCTCTGTTCAGCTATAGCATCCTGCTACTTTTCATTTATATGGCTCTAGACAACTGTGGATGTTTGCTAGTGCATACATACAAACTATCTGCATATTGGTAAGGTACAGCTACATATCGAAGTTGTGGGACAAACATTCCAGCTTCACTACTTTCTTGGACACATTTCACTGTTTGGTAGTGCCTTTCGCATTCATTTCATGCTGTACTGACTGCAGTATACGTTATTCAGGGGTTATTACTACTTTCTTTGTGGCTTCATACCTCTTTCTCACACTCTCACTTGTTTTATATTTACAATTCAGGATGGTACCTAATTCTAGGCTTTATTAACATGATTTACTTGGTTACAACAATCCTTTCCAACAGTCTCACTTGTGTCAGGTTTCACAGTTTAAACAGGGATATATTTCACACATTTGTTGTACTGAACTTCTATAGCTGTACTATACAGCCTGCTGCAGATTATCATATTACATTATAGGTACAACATCTTTATTTCAGACTTGTTTCATTTGTATGTTTGAATTACAGGCTACAGCACACTTTTGTAATCACACTGTACTAGCAGAATCTGTCTTACACTGTTACTTGCATGTTTTATTAATAACTGCCTACACTGCAGTCTTTTCAATGCTGTCATACTTATATCTATTTACAGTTACAGGGAGAGGTTTACTCACCTGCCTGGTGGCGCAACCGCACCAGCCTATCAGCATAGGCTCTACAATTCGAGGAGCGTACACCTGCAGCTGTAACATAAATGAAGTGATATTGGAATACACATCTCCATAATATCAGCTACTTTTATTTCTTACATAAATAATTACATGTAACTTACTCAGTAGTGGGGCGTTGGGCATTTGCCGGGCCTCCTGGATCCAACAGTTCAGTTGGTCCTGCTTCTGTCTCTTCAGGTCCGCATGGTGGTGACGGACCTGTTCACCAGTCCTTGGTATTCCTGTGGCACTGGTGAGATCATGTGCCAACCAGTCCCATGCCTCAGCCTTGTACGCTCCCCACAGGACCTGGCCCTGCATGAGTTGGGCCTCATGATCATGGACGAGGAGCCAAATCATATATTTTGACTCCTGAATGCCCCACCTCTGTGCTCAGAAGCAACTACCCTCACCTACACCTGACATCCTGACTGCAAGTACTTTCCACAATCAGTTATGCTGTGTATTCCCGCCTATGGAGCTTATATATGCCGTTTTTCCCGCACTTATCTGTGATTGGCCATTTTGGAATTGTATCAGCTTCACTAGATCTGCCTTGTCATGCTTCTCTTTCCATTCATTCCTATATATATATATGCTACTGCTGCATTTCAGACAGCAACTGTCATGGCTTAGTGGTTTAGTGCTTTGACTATGGTGCATGGTCCCTGAGTTCAAGTCTGGGCATTGCTTTTTTTTTATTTTATGACTGTCTACACAGGCTAGGAGGTGTGTCTGTGTAAAGGCAGTTTTGATACAGCTTGCTTCACGTTGCCCGCTGGTAAGCTTGTTTGCGTGGTGCGCAGCTCCGCACAAACGGGTTACGCGGGCTTAAGCATCATTTGGCTATCGGCACGCATATTATGCTCAGCTCAGCTATGGGCACACAGTTGCAGCATGTTAAAGCACTGCTCAACCCCGGGCACTCAGTTTACACCTGTTAGACCACTGCTCACCTACGGGCAGACATACTCAGCTTGTTGGAGCGTAGCTCAGCTATGGGCACTTCTGACATTATTTTTTCTTTTATTGTCTCACATTTCTTCAAACTACATGGCCCATTTCCTTACATTTTACATAAAATATGATTATATATCTGTTAATATATGTCAGGAGATTGTCTCGTGCTTATTTCACTAAAAAAAAAATAAAAGGATGTTGTTGGGACTCGAGCCATGCTTGCCTCCTCTTCAGATGACATCTCTACCACTACGCTATTTTGTCTTGGCTTACTTTGCATATTTAGAACTTATATGCTTTTCCACTGACTGCTAACTGTGGCTAAGCAAAGGGCACACCTGCGCAAACGAGCGCAATTACGGGCAAACTGTTTTTTAAAACTTGCAAAAAAAAACATAAGTTTATTTTTACATTTTATATGTTTATAGTCTGTGGGGGCATGTGTTGTGTTGTGTTTGTTGAGATTTACATGGACTCGCTCGTGGGTGTTTACTTTCGGGACTGTGACTGTTCTAGGGGCATGTCCATTTGCATGTCTCGCCCTGTGGACACGCCCCCTTCTTTCTTACATGGACCGTGTTAGCCTTAGGTGTGAGTCAGCATGCTCTCATGAATATGCATGGCATGCTGACATCACTCCGTTTAACTGCAGCCTCCATGTAAGACTTGTAACTCTTACACGGAGGCTTTGTGAATCCTGCCCTTTATCAATTCAGTATATGAAGAACATACCAGTATAGTGTATTTAAAGTTACATCTAACTACCAGATTGTGCTGGGACAGCTTTAGAGATATAAGTGGTTTTGTAAAATTCAGCAGATACTGGCAGAGTGCCCTTTATCACACAAACGTGCACACACTTGCCCCTTATCACACAGATGCGCACACACTTGCCCCTTATCACACAGACGCAAAGTTTGTTTGGCAACAGCTAAAATGACCCAAGGTTTTCTTCCTTCTGATAGCAGTCGGTTAACTATAGGTTTATAGGTTGGTACTAGTCTATCGGCCCTAGGGCTTATACAAGCCTAGCCATAACAATTCCCTGGCTATTACTTTCACACTATTTTCTACCCTGGACCCCTGTCTAGCAGGGTGAGTGATGTGATCCCCAGGGTTAATTTCTTTCTCCCATTCAATCATCAATGTTCGGTTTGAAGAGGGCCAAAGAGGCGGTCTGCTTGACATGTATGGTCAGTCTATTCCAGAGTCTGGGCAATCTCTGAGTCAGGAACCTATCCCTCCAGCATTTGTTTATTGTGATGACAAGGTTTAGATCCCCGGAGCGTGTAGTTCTGAGGGATTGGGATTTCTTTAAGTGTAGCATGTCCCAGAATGGGTACATGTTTTTTCCCAAAGGGGATAACTACATTTCTTGGCATTGAGCTTGAGCCCATGGCTCTGGCACCAAGCATCTGTTTCTGTAAGGCCCTTTTTTAGAGTATCCACAAAATTTGGGGATTCAATAATGGCTCCCAGTTTGCAGTCATCTGTGAAATTTGTTAGCCAGAATCCCTTAGTGTTGGCCTGTACTTCAGAGAAGTAGATGCCAAACAAGAGCGGTCCCAGAACTGACCCCTGAGGTACTCTGACTTGTCAGAAGCTGGATTTGGAGTGGTCTACTTTTACAGCGTGGGTTCTATCAGTAAGCCAGTTGGCAACCCATCGAGTGATGTAGGGATTAATGCCCAGCTTAGTAAGCATTCATACACATACACTCACACAGACACACACTTGCCCCTTGCTTGCATTCTCACACACACACACACACACACACACACACACACACACACACACACACACACACACACACACACACACCTGCCCTTGCTTGATTCACACACACACACACACACACACACACACACACACACACACACACACACACACACACACACACACACACACACACACTTGCTTGTATTCATACACACACACACACACACACACACACACACACACACACACTTGCCCTTGCTTGTATACACACACACACACACACACACACACACACACACACACACACACACACACACACACACACACACACACACACACACACACACACACACACACACACACAAACACACACACACACACACACACACACACACACACACACACACACACACACACACTTGCACCTTGCTTGCAGTCACACACACACACATACACACACAAAAACACACACACACACACACACACACACACACTTGCCTCTTGCATTCATACACACACACACACACACACACACACACACACACACACACACACACACACACACACACACACACACACGTGCACACACACACACACACACACACACACACACACACACACACACACACACACACACACACACACACACTTGCCCCTTGCTTGCATTCACACACACACACACACACACACACACACACACACACACACACACACACTTGCCTTGCATTCTGATACACACACACACACACACACACACACACACACACACACACACACACACACACACACACACTTGCCCCTTGCTTGCATTCACACACACACACACACACACACACACACACACACACACACACACACACACACACACACACACACACACACACACACACACACACACACACACACACACACACACACACACACACACACACACACACACACACACACACACTGCCCCTTGCTTGCATTCACATACACACACAGGCACTTGTGGCTTTAAAGCACAAGAACCAGTATGACGGTCATAGTCTATGATACCTCACTGGACTGTATGAAGAGGGACATGGAGCTCTCTGAATACATGTGTCCCAGGTGGGTATGAATCTAGCCTTGAGTCGCATCCTACATTCAGCAATGATTATACGACAGGACCTGCAAAAATGACCTACTTCAACAAATGGCTTAGTTTCTGGTGTCACAACAAGGGGATTCAATCTCTGACAGCTTGCGTAGACATAACCGACAAGCCACTATGCTTTTCAAGAGATGGTTTGCACTTATCACCACTTGGCTTCTGAATATTGACAAAAACTTTGTCACCATAGTGCCTTTTTTAGGATATGCCAAGTTAAGCCTGCCAACATAATAAAAATCAGTCAGAAATACCTAAAGCTGCTGCTTCTCAATGCTAGTAGTTTAAATATAAAAAAAATTATTACCTGGAAGCACTCCTTACCCTAGAAAATTCACACACATATATGCAGTCACAGAAACATAGTTCAGAACCGTAGTAATCACTCTGGCTATTAAAGTCTACAGTGCCTTTCACACATTTTGATCCCCCTCAGCTCTGAATAAAACATATGGAGGAGGTGTTTCAATGTTTTTAAAGCACTAATACAATGCTATACTGGTCCAAACACATGACTGAATTGAGCTGCTGCTTGCCCAACTAACCACAGGTGTGAACCCCCATCATATCCTTGCATAATAGTGGTACTAAAAATAGACACAGGAATGTTTAGAGGAGATGCATTAAACACATTATAAAGCTAAACAAGGAGCAGCATTAAACCATACAGCCCTGAAATCAAGTTAGTATCTAATCATACTGCCTATGCTGATAAAGCAATTTCAATGTCCATAACTGAAAAGTCTGGCACTGTACAATTAACTCCACTAAAGCTACTGATGTGTTACAGTAAGACAATCTAGCAGACCTGAGCGAACGGTCAGTTCATACAAGACCAGTGTTATTGCAAAATATCAATGCCAATAATACATATAAGTGGAAACAAATGGGTGCCGCTGATGAAATTATATAGTATTCTCCATTCATAACGAATGCTCCTGTTACGCTGACTCAGCAGAAAGTACAGTTGTGTACCCACCATAAATGTAGATGTTCGAGTGTATTCACTGTTGCAGTCATTACTCTTGAGTTATCCTGCTGGCAGGCTACCCGCAATAGGCCTGAATTCCAAAGTCTTGGTCCAGCGTCAGCTGCTGTCACCTCTTCCCTGACGTCAGTGCATCAGAGTTATAAAAGATGCAGCCGATGCCATTTTTCAGTTTTTCTTACCCCAGATGTCAGGTGCCCCCAAAAGGGTAGGCAAAAAATTATGCCAATAAACATGCATGCACTAAGGTAATCATTTCCTTCATCTACAAGCAAATATACCACATAGGTTGCATAGAATAGAGAAGTACAGATAAGACCCAGCAAAAGAAAGGGGGGTGGTGGGAGGGTAACCTGGACTGCAACCGTGAATACACTCGAACATCTACATTTTATGGTAGGTACACAACTGTACTATGTTCATCATGTTTCACTGTTGCAGTCATTACTCTTGGGTTGAATCCCAAAGCTGAGGATGGGTGGCTGGGGCTAAATAGGATTTGGAGAGGCTATGAGGCCCTGCAGAACTGCAGTGGCAAAGCCTGCTCTGGATTTAGAGTAGAGAGGTAAGTGGTAGTGCTATGTAAAGGTGTGCACCAAACTCCAAGTTGCAGCCTCTAAAATGTCTTTGGTTGGTACTCCTCTGAGGAAGGCTGCTGCTCTGGTTGAATATGGCCTAATGTCCTTAGGCACTGATTTGCCATGTTGTGAATAGCAGAAAAGAATGCAATGGCCTATCCATTTTGAAATAGTCTGTTTTGAGATAGCCTTTCCTTGTGATCCTGCAGCATATGCCACTAAAAGTTGCTCAGTCTTTCTGAAAGCTTTAGTTCTGTCCAAGTAGAAGCGTAGCTGTCTGTGTATGACCAAAGAATGCAGAAGTCTCTCACCCTTGTTCTGTGGGTTTGGATAAAAGGTAGGCAAGTGAATGGTTTGGTTAAGGGCCACACCGGACACCACCTTGGCATAAATGTCAGGTTTGTCCTCAGAGAAACCCTGTCTAGATGGAAAATGATAAAAAGTTCCACAGCCATGAGTGCCAGTAACTCCGAGACTCATCTTGCAGAGATTATTGCTAGGAGCAGAGCTGTTTTCCAGGATAAGAATTTTATATCAGCTGTTGAGGCTGGCTCAAAAGGAGGCAGTGTAAGTTTTTCCAAGACATAATTGAGGTCCCATGCAGGTATTGGTGCTCTCCTTGGAGGTCTTATGTTTTTGGCCCCTCTGAGGTACTGCCTTATTAAAGAATGAGAAAAGATAGGTGGTTCTGTATTGTAATGGGCTAAAATGGCAGAGGCATGGATCCTAATTGATGAAAAGGATAGGCCTCTGTCCAGCATCTCAGTTAAGTATTGTAAAATCTGAGGAATGTTTGGAACAAATGTGTCAATTCCTTATGACTGGTTCCAAGCACAGAATCTCTTCCATTTTTCTGCATAAGATTTTCTGGTAGTGGGCCTCCTGGCCTCCAAAATAACATCCATCACAGCTTTGGAGAAAGGAGTGCTCTGAATGGCTACATTATCCACCATGCTACTAGATTTAAGGTCCTGAATTGGCTGTGCAGGATCTGATTGTTTTGTTGGGTCAGTAAGTGAAGAATTTGAGGCAATGTCCAGGCTGGACCTTGAGACAAGTTCTTTAGGATTGGGTACCAGTGCTGGCGTGGCCAGTCTGGGGCAATCAGTATCATTTTTGGCTTCTCTTGTCTGACCTTTAGGAGTACCTTGGGGGGGAGAGGCAGTGGAGGAAAGGCATATACTGTTAGGTTTTTCCAGCTGAAGGATAGGGTGTCCACTCTCCATGCTTGCTTGTGATAAATCCTTATGCAAAATCTCTGTAGTTGGCAGTTGCAAGGGGAGGCAAATAGATCTATGTCTGGGCATTCCTATTTCCTTGTTATCATGCTGAAGACTTGTGGATCCAGTTTCCACTCATGGGGAATCCATGAGGTTTCTGCTTAGTTCGTCTACCAGAGTATTTATCTTTCTTGGCAGGAATTGTGCTTGCACGTGAACTTGACAAGTTAATGCTGTGTCCCACAAAGTCATGGCTTGTATGCAGAGGGGGTAGGAATGTGTGCCTCCCTGCTTTTATGTAGCACATGACTGTAGTATTGTCCATCTTTATCAGTAGTTGTCCTGGATGAAGTAGATCCTTGAAAGCTGTCAGGGCATTTTGAACAGCTAGCATCTCTTTTTGATTTATATGAAGATGCATCTGGCTTGCGGGCCATGTGCCATGAATACATTTCTCTGCCATGTGGGCACCCCAGGCATAATCTGATGCATCCATTGTTAGTATCTGTCTGGCTGTGGGTAAGGTGAATGGCTGTCCTTGTTGTGGTGACAGGCCTGTGCCTACCATCAAAACTCCTGTTGCAGGCAGGGAATGAGGATAATTAATGTTTCCAGGCTGTGGCAATGTTGAATCCAAACACTTTTTAGATACCATTGTAGTTTCCTCATATGCAGTCTGGCATATGAAATTAGCAGAATGCAGGATGCCATGAAGCCCAAAGCCTGCAGAATTTTTCTTGCAGATAGCTAGGTCTTTGTTGCCAACATTTTGAAGTAAGAAGTCAGTTGCCTTTGTTTGTCTGGCGTGAGATAAGCCATCTGGGCAGTTGTATTTAAGCTTGCACACAGGAATATTATCTCTTGAGAGGGTACTAGTTTTGATTTCTTTTTGTTTACTATGTACCCTGGGCAAATTAGTAATCTTTTTACAAACGCCAGATGCTTTAGTAGAATGTCCTTGTTCTCTGCTTGAATAAGTCAGTCATCCAAGTAAGGATATATTTGAATTCCCCTTTGTCTGCAAAATGCAATTACTGGTGCCAGGCATTTTGTGAAGACCCTGGGTGCGGTATATAAGCCAAAGGGCAGTGCAGACAATTGGTAGTGCACTGAGCCAGCTATGAATCTGAGGTATCTTCTGCAAGATTGTCTGATTGGGACATGCAGGTATGCCTCTTTTAGGTCCAAACTTACAAGCCAAGCCTTCTTTCCCAGCATGGGCAGAAGCTACTGCAGAGTCAACATTTTGAATTTTGGAACATCCAGAAATGTGTTTAGAATAGACAGGTCCAGTATTGGTCTCCAAGCTTTGTCCTTTCTGGGTACCAAGAAAAGTCTTGAGTAAAATCCTTGTCCCTGCTCTTGCTGTGGTACTCGGTGAATGGCCCTCATGTCCATGAGGGATGAAACCTGCTTTTGTGCCTCTGCGCACTGATTGTGTGTCAGGTCTGGCATACCTTTTGCCCTTGGCAGGGTGTGAATGTGGAACTTGTAGCCCTAAGACACTATATTCAAGTTCCATTTGTCCTGGGTGATCATGTTCCAATTTTGTGAAAAAAGTGCTAGTTTTCCCCCTAAGGGGGCTGCCAAAAGATAAGTGCTTGGTGCTGGCAGATGAAAGTCATTGGGACTGTTTCCTGTATGGCTGTGATTTGTCTTCTCCGCTTTTGGAGGTAGAAGCACCTCATTGTTTAGGCCTGTATGAGCCTTGGGGCTGGAATCTGCCTCTGGGGCATCTGTATCTGCCTCTTTGTGGCCTGTCTGACACTGGAAATGACCAATTCTTTGTGGGCCAGTTCCTGGTAAATCTGGGTGGTTGCACCTGTAGGAAATCCTTAACTGTCTGCATAGATTTTGCTTTGTCCTCCATTTTCTTCAACACCTCTTCTGCTTTAACACCAAAGTATCATGCTGTAATGGAGCATCTAATAATTTTGCTTTAACATGATCAGGCAGATTCTGTACCTTTAACCAAGCATGCCTCCTAATGACAGAACCTGTAACAGCAGCCCTGCAAGAGGCCTCCAGAGAATCAAAACCACATTGCAAAGTATGCCTTCCCACTTGTTCAGTTGCATGCAATAAATCCTGCATTTCCTTGTTTTCTGCACATTCAGAATTCATTAATATTTTCTGTTTAAGCAGTGACATTAAGTATTGTTGATATTTAAGCGTATGAAATTAACAATTTAAAGCCCTTACAGCCAAGGTAGCAGAAGTGTAAACCTTTTCCCCCATCTGTCCAGTGCCCTTGAATCCCTATCAGAGGGGATAGGGTTTTTTGCAGTGGAAGCCTTGACCCCTTTGGGACCCTGAGAAATAGTTTCTGGGTCAGCAGCAGGGTTTTTATAAAGAAATTTATCTGAATCTGGAACCCTGTAGTATCTGTCTGGCTTAACAGGTGCAGGGGGTAAAGAGTCAGGAGACAGGCCGGACTCTGAAAATACATCATCTACAATGTCTAAAACAGGGGGATAGCAAGAGGCCTGTGCTCAGGTAGTAAAAGAAAGTCTCTGAGCCTTTTCTTAGATTTTGAGTAGTCTTGGCTCTCCCAGTGGAAGTGCTCCCTCATGGTATGCAGGGTTTCCCCAAAAGAATAATCCTCAGGAGGAGAGGCTGAAGGGATAGATTCTTCAGCAGCAGAATCCTCATAGGGAGGAAGAGAGTATTCCTGTTCAGAAGAGGGGTCAGAGGAAATGGAAACCTAATCTGAAGATTCATATTATGTCTCTTGCCTAGGCCTCTTATCAGGAGGGGGATGGGAACCCCTGATCAAAGTAATTAGGTCTTCGGCCATTTTGAGCATCTGTTTTTTAGGCATGGAGGCCTGTCCATGGGCTTGCTGCACTTGTTTCTTTGTCTTTAGTGGTGCTTTAGACTTTGCCTTTGAAGCTGTAGATGGTTTTACATATAACTGTGTAGGCCTGAAAACACCCACAGAAGCCGATGCCTGCTCAGCCGCTCTGGACCCATCTGAGGGAATATTTTCCAAGTGTCCAATACCTTGAGTTTCCAGCAGCCTAGTCTGCTCCACGTGGGAGTCGGAAGCAGCCTGCGGCTCTGAGGTAGCAGGTGTCAGGGGCTGCAAAAGCGCCTCACTGAGAACTGGCGAACTGGTGACTGGCTTAGAAGAAGCCTTGTCATCAGTTTTGGACCTTAGATGCCTGTCCTTTTCCTTTTCCTTGCATTTCTTGTGAATTGCGGTAGTCAGATGGCTATCCGATGACATTGTGTAATTAAATCTTCGGCCAAAGTAATGAAATGCAAAATTGTACTGATGCTTAATAGTGCGTTGGTTAAATCTAGCACAAAACCTGCAATTAGCAATGTCGTGATCAGGGCCTAGGCAAGGAATGAGGTATTTGCTTCCCACAAGAAATACAATTATTAACTTTTTCTGACTTTGGTCTGGAGCAAGAAAAAAGTTTCCCCAATGGGGTACTTAGCTTTAAATGAAGACTTCAGATCCGAAATTCGAACATGAAAATCTCAGGAGTCGGCCAACTGGCACTTGCGAACTGCTTCTGCTTCGGGTACCGCGCGGTAAGAAAGACTGGAGAAAATGGCGTTGGCTGCATCTTTTATACCCCTGGCGCACTGATGTCAGGGAAGAGGTGACAGCAACCGACGCCGGACCAAGACTTTGGAATTCAGACCGACTGCGGGTAGCCTGCTAGCAGAATAACCCAAGAGTAATGACTGCAACAGTGAAACACGATGAACATCCCCTTCTGGACCTCAGAGGTTTCAGTTAGAACAGTTTCAGACCTACACCAACATTACACTTCATTGGATTTTTTAAATAGAAGTGTTATGTGTTACAATACCAAGAACACCTCACAGAGCTAAAATATCTACAGCAGTACCTAACTTGGTTCAGAATATACCATGAAAGAGAAACTTTCTTTGGAGGGCGGGGGCTTTTTCAAAAAGGTAGAGGATATCGGCACACTCAAACATGGCCCACAGCATAAACAGCAAAATAAGGGCATGTAAACATGATACTTGCCGACGAGAGAACGTTGCAATTGCAGTCCAACTCGCTCTAACCTTTAAAACGGCTGCATGAAACACTAACGTGCAGCAGAAAAAAAAATATATAAATGAGCACGGCACACACAGACACCGAAATGAGCATTAATAACATGCTAAAATTAGAAAAAAACAAATGAGCAGCAGTAGTGATAAATATACGAGCTATCACTATAAACCAATACTTGCATAAAGAAAAAAAAAAGAAGAGACGGCTTGTTCTGAGTATCAGTAATGAAGATAAACGCAGATAATACTCACCAAGCCAAATTCAGCATGCAGCATGGGACCTGACTAAAATAGAAGGCAGCATTCACACACGGGAACACAACGACTAGATAATTAACCGAGAACCAGCAGTATCAAATAAAATGTATAACCATAATACAATAATAATATACAAAATACATATAATTATATATCAGCAGCAAGCAAATACAACAGAAGGCTAATCTAGATAGTCGGCAGCAGCATACACTAGTGAACCATGTGGCACCCTCAAACAGAAGCATAAACTATATCAGGCAGCAGAAAATAGGGCTAGAAGTGTACCCAAACAGGGGCTGTGTGTAGAATTACATTTTTAATTCACTAGAAAGACTTATCTTACCAATGAAGCAAAAAATGCAGATGAAAATGCAGGCAATCCAAACTTTTCAATAGTCCCTCAAACAAATGCAGTCGACAGGATACACGTACAATGAAAAGGAGTTCCACACACCACATGGGTTTTATTCGGTTGAGTGGGCTGAGTAAGGCAGGTCTGACATCACAATGTGGGAGGAACACTGGCTCTTCTACACAGCATGCAAATTAAGTGGGATTACATCGTTTTGGGGGAGGAAACATCCCCATAGCTAGAGCAAGAGCAGATGGCAGATGTAACATCATAATTTCAGAGCCAGCTACAGGTTTTTCAAGTTGGTTTGCAAAGTGAAACAAAAAGAGTATAGAAAGCTAGGAAGCAGAACAGGGAAAACAGTTGAGTGGGCTATTTTTTAAAGCTGCAAGGGTGATTTTTTTTAAGCTTTATCAAAGAACAGGGACTGGAAGAGTCAGCAGGTTGGAGAATCTGCTTTAATATCCTGTTGTTTTCCTTTAAACAAGTTGTAGTACACCAAAATTCAACAGTAGTCCAGAGTGTCATGCAACATTTGAAATCCTAACAACTAATCAACAAAATATATGTTAATCATAAATACAAACCAATAAGAATAGTTACTAAAATACAAGTAAGACCTAAAGGTCCAAAACAATTCCCCTAGAATGTCAAAAGTAGATTTCTAAAAAAGGCTGGACTGAATTGTCTCAAAATTAATTAAATTCTTAAAAAATTAAAACATTAATTAAACTATTGATAAATGAAATACAAATAAGTGTATGTTATATATATATATATATATATATATATATATATATATATATATATATATGCAAGAATCAATAAAATAAAGAATTATAAGTTCAAAATTCATAAGATGTCCTAGTAGCACTTTTGCTAGAAGCTTCATCTGATCTGCCTAATAGAATAAAATCAAAATATATGCCTCAAAAACATATTAAAATAAAATAATATAGTGGAAAAGCTGGTTGGGTCTTGGGAACTTTCATTCATTTAATGATGTGCTCATGCTTTAGGTATTTTGTTAAACCGTAAATGACTAAGGTTTTTAAAATTTTTAAGGGATGTTGTCTAATGAGATATCATCTGTAGTCTGCATCCCTGGATCGTACAAATTAAAAGGGTGCAGTGCTAAGGAACATTGAATCAGGAGTACATTATGTGAACTAGGGAGATAGCAGGGTGGGTTTATGGATAATACTTAAATATATATTGAATTCAAAGCGTGTTATTGTTGTAAGGAACAAAGCCAGAGGATTCTGGGTTGAGTAATCTTATGGGCCATGTAGTTTTACTATTTTAAATGAAATTTTAAAAAGTCCATCTGATAATGTAGGAAATTGTAAAATATATGGTAGAGAATCGATAATATAGGGTCAGAGTGGACAGAGCTGTGTGAGAGCTAAGAAAACAAACACGGGGGTTATAAGTCCTAAAAGTGGATCAGTCAAGTGTAGTGCTTGTAATAGATGCTAAAAATAATAACATCAGGATAAGTGTAAAAATAGATCCATTTGGGCAATCAAGCCCCTCTGAAGAAATAAAAAAGTAACTAATACTACTAGGTCAAGATAAAGAGCACACCTTTCCCTCAAAGTTGGTCGACCACAAAAACCAGCGACAATCAAATAAAAAGAGGTAGACCACCACCACGAACGATGTCAAAGCTTTATTGCTTTCTAATATATGATATACAGTATAAGTAACACACATACTTGAATAAATATATATATATTTTAACATTGATTTTTAATATTTGTAACATAACGTATAACTTATACTTGGTCGTTCATAGATTTCATATGTGTATTCCGCTATGTGCTTGGCTTTATCGTCACACAGTAAACACCTCGAACAGAATTTGGTAGATGACACATGAAGTATGAAAGATTAGATATATAGTAAGATTTGTATTTTATTAATATGATTCATTATACATCTTCTTCATATATATATTTTATCAATATGCATTTATAGTTGTAGTGAGAAACGTTACCTCATAAAACAAAATGAATATAATGATTTTTTTTTTTTTTTTTTGTTGAACAAGCACTATATAGTGCAATTGGGCTTTACAGCTTTAAATAAATTGACAACAAATTGACAATTTGGCAATTAGATGTTATAATTAATCAATTAAGTAATTTTGCTGTTTGATATATAAGGCATGGGTTATGACAATGTTTTAAATCTATCTGAGGCATCTCTTATTCCTTTGGATTTTATATGAAATAAAGCTTTGACATCGTTCGTGGTGGTGGTCTACCTCTTTTTATTTGATTTAATACTACTAGGTGAGGCAAAAGATCAGTCGAGAATTGTTAAATAATAAATGACATGCAAAATCCTAGGGATGTGGGAAATCTGACAGAACCAAGCAGAACTGAGGATAATTAAAATGTGTCAAGAAAGACTACATTAAAAATAAAATAAATAAATAAAATATGTTAACCAAAAATAACATATATAAAAATAGTAAGGTCCTTTCCAACTTGACAAAGAAAAAATGGGGGGGGGGCAAAGTTTTATTTTTATTTATTCAACATTTATTAACCAGGAAAGTCTAATTAGGACAGAGACCTGGGGAGAGATGCTCCCGACACATGTTTTTGGAATGTGGGAAGAACTACAGCACCCAGAGAAAACCCACACAAAATGCAGGGAGGACATGCAGATTCCACACAGAAGGCACCCCAGCTGAGAATCAAATTGGAAAATCACTTGCTGTGAGGTAATAACACTAACCTCTGCACCGATGTGGACTATATCATTTTAAGAGCTGGGATGACAAATACTTAAGGGGAGAAAGAGGTCAGGTGTGATAAAAAACAGAAGGAGTCCACTGACTTTTAAAAATCATCAAAAACTATGTGGGAAGAGGATAGAAAGATATATTCAATAGGTTAGAATGCAACAACTCTGCATAAATAAAGTTAAGAATAGCCCTACAATATAAATGTGTATAAAAAAACTTAAGTGTAACTGTCCTAATAAGTGAATCATAAACAGCTATGTGACAGATATTTTATCTATTAAAGAATCAGGCTTAAGCAGAAAGTCCTAATAATATATATCCAAAGAAGTCCAAGTAAAGTGAAAATAAAAGTAGGAATATCGAGAACAGAGAAAAGAAATAAAAACAGATGATCTGGCTTGGTCGTGGGAGCTTATAATTATTTTAATGTTGTTTTCAGGTGTTTCATTGAATCACATCATGATAAGATTATTAAGGGATGCAGTCTAATGCATTATTATATTATAGATAGCCTGCATCCCTGATTTTTACAAATTAGAGGGTGCAACACCACAGAAAATTGAGTAAGGGGTCATTTATTAGAATTGGGGAGAGAATTGTGTGAGTGTATGGGTATGGGTCAAAAAATAACTCTATCCCAAAATCAAAGTCTGTTATGGTTATGAGGACTAAAGTCTGAGGATTTTGGTTTACATGTTATAAATGGACTGTGTTGTTTTACATTTCTTAAAGAAAATTTTAAAGGATCATCCAAAAAAGCAGATTTCAGTAATACATTGTGGTGAGTCAAAGGTAGGGGTATCTGTGTGGAATGTGTGGGTGTGAGCCTTTAGAATTTAAAAAGAGAATTTAAATCAAGAAAAGTGGATTATATGTGGGCAATGTAATGCATTGCTATTGCTGTTATAAGAGTAGTAACAGATAGAGTGAACAATAAACCATTCCAGAAATTGAGTCACTTCAGAGGAAAAAAAAGATTCAAATAATTAAAAATAGTGAATACAATGAAAGATAAATGAAAATATGACTAAAACTTAAATGGCGCACATTCTCTAAGGGACTGGGGAAAAAAGTATCAGGGATAGAAAAGGTGACAAGAAAGACAATATATAAAAATAGTAAGGTACATTGATTTCCATAAAAAGGCTGGCAAAGTGGAGCTATTTAATGGTAGACAATGAGCTAGGGAGATTAGATACAAAAGAAGTCTGTCAATGTTTGATAGTCATCACTAACCATATGGGAAATGTATAGAGAAACCTGATTAATAGGTTAGAATGTAACAATTGTGTGTAAATCTAATTAAAACTATTTTAAAATAGCACTAAAATAACAACTGGGAATCAAAAAAGTGGAGTACAACCTTCCCATTATGTTAACAGTAGATCCCTCCTATTTAAGGATTGGCCAAAGCAAAAAGTTGTAAGGAAAATTTCAAATAAAATCCAATAGTGCAAGTAAGAACAATCGAGTGGGAATGAAGTAAACTTAAAAAATAAATGAGAGAGGATCATCTGATATAATAAATGGTGCTGAATTCTAGACTGTCCATGACTCCAAGTTAAGCAGCAATTAACATGAGTAAGGATCGGTTCATGAGGCTGCAAAAATAATTTGAATTGGAAAGATCGATGAATAGTGCTATTGGATTATTCAACCCAGAATCCTTGAGTGTGGTCACCATTGCCATGATACTCTTATGAATTTTGTTTGTGATAATTCTATGATTAATCATAAATCCACCAATTACTCTCATTTAAGCTTATAGTAGACCCTTTTATTTTAACATTTGCACCACACCTGTTTGGTTTATAAGATACAGGGAGGCTGGACACAGACAGAAAATGTACACGCTGGACTGCATTCTTTAAATCCTTAATCCTACTTTAATAACTAACATTTACTCATTGTATCAAGTGAGCATGAAGATGACTCAGTCACTTATTGTTGAGACTGCATTTCCACCAGTAAATTGGACCAGGCAGTGAAGTTTTACTTTTACACATTGCATTAAAAGAGGATCCATTGGAGCTCATAGGGACAAGGACTGTAGGGCAACCCTCAAACCAAAAGTTTTTATTTGACCCTTTGTTTAGTTTTATTTTATTTTTATTTTATTTTTTTTTTAGCTCTCAAATATTTTTTTCTTTCTTAGTTATATTTTCTTTAGCCATGTTCAATTTTTTATCATTTTTATATTTCTGAATCATGACTTTAATTGGACACCACTGTAAATGTGGAGCACTCCAAGATTTCCACCTCAAAAGAGAGAAGGGAAATAACTATTGTCTAATTCAAACTTTCATGACCAATGCTCTTCATCAGTCTTTCCAATTTAAATTATTTTCCATCCACCCCCGCTACATGCCCCTTTCTGATGTGTCACTTTCTTTTGAGTTAATTGTTTCTTAACTTGGAATCATGGACAGTCTGAAATTCAGCACTATTTCCTATGTCAGATGATCCCCTCTCATTTATTTTTAAAGTTTACTTCATTCCCACTTGATTGTTCCTACTTGCACTATTGTATTTCTTTGCATTTGTCATTGCGACTTTTTACTTCAGATGATCCTTTAATAGGAGGTATCTATTGTCCACATTTTGGGAAGGTGGAACTCCTCTTTTTTGATTACCGTTTATTTTAGCGCTATTCTAAAGTAGGTTTTTAATTAGATTTACGCACAATTGTTACATTCTAACCTATTAAATGGGTTTCTCTTATTCTTTCCCCATATGGTAAGCAATAGCTGGCAAATATTGACAGACACATTCTGTTGTTTCTAATCTACTTACATATCTTTCATCCTTATTTTAAATAGACAGAGTTCCACTTTGCCAACCTTTTTTTATCAAATTACAATGTACCTTACTATTTTTATATATTGGCTTTCTTCTCATCTTTTTGATCCCTGATCCTTTTTTCCCCTGAATCCATTAGATTGCACATCATCTAAGTTTTAGCCTTATTTTGATGTATATTTTGCTGCATTCATTATGTTTAATTATTTGTATCTTTTCTTCTCTGAGGAGACTCAATTCTCTGGAATGGTTTATTATTCACTCTATCCATTACTACTCTTATACTCATAACATCTATAGTAATGCATTAACTGTATCTGAACCACTTTCCTTGCTTTTAATTCTCTTTTTAATTTCTAAAAGGATCAAACCTATTCATTCCACACAAACCCCCTTACCTTCGACTCAACACCACATATTACTACAATTTCCTGCTTTCTTGTATGATCCTTTAAATTTTTCCTTAATAAACGTTAAACAACATGGTCTATTCAGAATATGTAACCCAGAATCCTAGGACTTTAGTCCTCACATACATAACAAGCTATGATTTTGGGATAGTTATTTTTTGACCCATAAACCCCCCTGAGTCTCTCCCCATTTCTAATAAATGACCCCTTACTCTATTTTCTGTGGCATTCTACCTCTAGTTTGTAAGATCCAGAGGATGCAGGTTCCCTACAATATAGTAATACATTAGACCACATCCCTTAATAACCTTAGCCTGATGTGGTTCAACAAAACACCTAAAAGCAACATCAAAATAATTGCACGTTCCCAAGACCAAAGCAGCTGTTTTAAGCTGTTCTTAATATTCCTGCTTTTATTTTAACTTTACTTGGGTTTTTTTGCATATATATTATTAGGACATTCTGCTTAAGCCTGGTTCTTTAATATATAAAATACCTGTCACATAGTTATTTATGATCCTCTTATTAGGACAGTTGTACTTAAGGTTTTTATACCCATTTATATTTTGGGCTATGCTTTTATTTATTTATTTATTTATTTATTTAAATTTGTTGACTGGGAGTGTCCGACTGGACGTAGGTCCATGTTCAGCGGAGGCCCGGGGAGAAAAGCTCCACAGTTAAAATAAACAGACAGTAGTTACATTGGATTACATAGTGATTAACAATTTAACATAGCAATTGCTTACAACATATTTACAGATGAAGAACATAGTACATCAGTAGACAACTAGAATCTTTATCTGTGAAGTACATAACAGACATTAACAAATGTTGCAATGAGAAGTTCCTGCTGTATAATAAGTACTAGGCTTATGAGCATCTGAGCTTGCTATAATCCAGGTAGTTAGTGGAGTGAAAAGAAAGGTAGTGGTTGGCTGGTGTGGGTGATATTAGAGTGGGAGTTGCAAGGGCATAGCCAGCATGTTTTTAGGTGAGCTTTTAGTAAAGTTTTGAAGTGGGTGCATGATGGTACGGAGGTAATTGTGGGTGGAAGGGAGTTCCATAATTTGGCTATGGTGCAAGAGAATAGTGCTTCACCAGCAGAGTTATTGGCTTTAGTGATCTGCAATTGATTTTTGTTGCTGGATCTTAGTGGTCTGGTGGTGCAATAGGGTTGGAGTAGATTCTGAAGGGATGGGACATTTAATGGATGGCTTACTAGTTTGTGGGTGAGTGAGAGTTGATACCACTGAAGGAGGTGAGGGAGTTCAAGCCAGCCCAGTTCAGCAAGTGAGAGACAGTGGTGACTACGGTAGGATGCCCCTGTGGCTTGGTGGCGATTTTGTTGTAGCAGGTCTCTAGCTTGTTTAGATCACATTGCCTTAGGTTGGTATATATTGGAGAGGCATAAAGTAGGGTGGAAATAAGGTGAGAATTTGCTATTGAAATCTTTGCTGCTTTGGTGAGAAATTGCTTATTTCTGTATAACACTCCTAGTTTTTTGTGGACTTTTTTTATGGTCATGGATATGTGAATGTCAAATTTTAGTTTATTGTCTATTTTCACTCCTAGCAATTTGGTGTTTTCAGTTGGGTATATAGTGGTGTCTTTTGCTGTGATGGTAAAGTGAGAGTTGTTTTGAGTATGTTTGGTGGGTTGGAAGATGAGTAGTTTAGTTTTAATTGGGTTGAGTATTAATTGGGCATCAGATAACCAAGTTTCAACAGAGGAAAAGGCTTCCTGTGTGACTTTTTGCAGTTTTGGTAGGGACTGGGCTGAGCAGATGATGGTTGAGTCATCTGCGTATTGTATGAGTATGCCATGTTTGGTGGCAGAGACTAGATTATTGGTGTAAACAGAGAAGAGTAGGGGTCCAAGGATGGATCCTTGGGGAACCCCTATGGAGACAGGTAGTTGGGGAGATATGTCATTCTGCCATACAATGGATTGTTGGCGGTCAGACAGGTAACTCTGAAACCAGTTGATGACTGATTGTGAGAAGGATAGGTTATTGAGGACAGAGATAAGTTGTTTGTGTGGAACCATGTCAAATGCTTTAGATAGGTCTAGGAAGGTAGCAGAGGAGAGATAGCCATTGTTTTTATGCTGAAGGATAGTGTTAGTAAAGGAGAGTAAGGCAGTGGTGGTGCTATGGTTTGGTCAGAAACCATGGAAAGGAGGTTGTTAGTAAGGAGGTAGTCTGAGACCTGAGAGTGTATGCATCTCTCTAGTATTTTGGAGAGTGGAGCGAGAATAGCTATGGGGCAGTAATTGGTTAGTTCTGTGGAGGGTCCGCCTTTGTGGAAGGGAATTATATGTGATACTTTCCACAGTGTGGGAACATAACTTTCTGACAGAGATCGGTTAATCAAGATGGATACTGGGTAGGCCAGAGCATCAGCTGCAATTTGTAGGTATTCACTAGGGAGGTTGTCTGCTGCTAATTTGGTGGGTTTAAGTTTAGTTAAGAGTTTTTTTATGTTGGAGGTAGGTACAGGAGAAAAAGAGAAGGCAGTGGGGAGATTACTAGTTGAAGGTGTGGGTTGGAGGGGAGGGGGGGTTGTGTTGTTTAGCTAGTGATAGTATGGTTTGGGTGAAGTGTGTGTTGAATGAGGTAGCAATATTTTCTGAGGAGTGAGGGATGTTAGGAGGAGGGGTACTGACTTTACCTGGGTGGAGGATGGAGTTTATGGAAGACAAGAATTGTTTGGGGATGTGTTATGAGGAGTCTAAGGCAGACTCGTAGTATTGGAATTTGTCCTGTTTTATTAGCTTTTTGACTCTATTGCGTAGTTCTAGGAATTTCTGTCTAGTTGAGGGGGTTTTGGTTTTGCACCAGTGCTCCCAGGCTTTATCCCTGTTTACTTAACTTTATGTAGACATAGTTATTGCAGTCTAACTCATTGAAGAGATCTTTCTACCCTATTCCCACATAGTTTGTGACAATTTTTAAAAGTCAGTGGACTTCCTCTATTTTTTGTGACTCTCTCCCTTTCTCTCCCCTTAATACATGTTACCTCAGTTTTTAAGTTATGATAGTTCCACTTTACCTCCCTTTTTTTTGTTAACTTGAAAAGTACCTTGCTATTTTATATATTTTATTTTTTAGTTAACATTTTTATTTATTTATTTTATTTTTATGTAGTCTTTCTGACACATTTTAATTATCCTCAATTATGTTTGGGTCTGTCAGATATCCCACATCCTTTGGATTTTGCATGCCATTTGTTATTTAGCCAATTTTGATTGATCTTTCACCTCACCTACTAGTAGTGGTTATTTTCTTCTTTATTACTCAAGAGGGGCTTGATTCTTCAAATGGATCTATGTTCCATTCATCCCGATGACATTATTTTTGCAGCTATTCAAGCATTACACTTCTTTAATCCTCTTTTAGGACTTATAACCCCCCTCCTTTTGTTTTCTTGGTTCTCTCATAGCTCCGTCCAATCTCACCCCTGATCTTTGACTCTCCACCACGTATTTATACAATTTCCTGTGTTATCAGATGGACTTTTTAATTTAGAATAGTAAAACTACATGGTCCATAAGGTTATTCAACTCAGAATCCTCTGGCTTTGTTCCTCACAACTATAACAATCATTGAATTTGATATACACTTAATTATCACCCCTTACCCATAAACACACCCTGTTCTCTCCCCAGTTCTAATAATGTACCCCTGACTCAATGTTCCTTGGCACCACACCCTTTTAATTTGTATGAACCAGGGATGCAGACTATAGACATTAGAAGGCATCACTTAAAAAACCTAAAACCCTTCATCATTTAAGTTTTAAAAAAAGACCTAAAGCATGAACACATTGTCAAATGAATTAAAGTTCCCAAGACACAGTCAGCTTTTCTACTATATTATTTTATTTTATTATTTTTTGAGACATAGATTTTGAGTTTATTCTAGTAGGCATATCTGATGAAGCTTCTAGCAAAAGTGCTGTTAGGGCAACTTACAAATTTTGAACCCACAATTCTTTATTTTTATCAATTTGTACAAACATATCTATCTATCTATCTATCTATCTATATATATATATATATATATAAAATATTGTTATACACATATATTTCTTTCATTTGTTAATGGTTTAATTGATGTTTTTAATTATTTAAGATCGTAATTAATTTTGAGACAATCCAGCTTTTTATTAGAAATCTACTTTTGACTTTCTAAAGGCATTGTTGAGCACCTTTAGGTCTTACATGAATTTAGTGACTATTTGTATTAGTTTGTATTTATTATTACCAAATATTCTAAGAAGTAATTGGTTGTTACTGGAATTTCAAATGTAACTCGAGACTCAGGATTACTGTTAAATTTTGGTGCTCTACAACTTGTTTAAGAGAAAGGGATATTGGCTACTTTTAAACTGCCACCACCAATACATTACACCTGTTTCAACCACAACCCCCCCACCCTCATTCTTGACTTTGTATGATAAATTTGTTAAAACTGAACTGGATTTTTGTACAACACTGTAATTCAGCACTCATCTGTCATTAAACCAGGTTTTGACTACATTTCCCTCAGTCTTTATTACTGAACTGTTCATTGTGATATTAATATTGTATTATTTTGATCCTAAGACACACTTCGGGTTTCAGTTTGTTCAAGGTTTGTACTTACTGTGGAGGCAATTTACAGCCTAGGACAAAGGACTTTAATCCTCTGGCTAATGCAACTGAGGCTAGCCAGGATCCTTTAGTCACTATCTCAGAGAGGCTATAATATCCTGATTTATGTCGTCTGGTTACCAAAGTATAATTAAATGTGAAATAGAAAAAGGGGAGTGAACATGTCAGAAATAATTAAGGAACTAGTAAAACACATTTGAATTCTGCAACATTCATGAGGAAGAAAAAACTTCACACTGAAGGAATTGGGAAGTAGCAGACAGACTTATTTTGAAGTCCTACTACTTGTCACCGATAAATGTACAGCAAGGATTATTTATTGCAGTGAGAGTTTTCTCACATCAACATGAGAGGGTGGGGAAAGGTGTGTCAAAATCTTTAGAATTACAAAATAATCCCTTTACAAAAGCCTGCTGTTTATCTAGTTTCGTTTGCTGGAAGTAACTAACAGCTATTTATAGCACAGAGCAAGCTCTGACAGACACATAAATGAGGATCAGACAGGGGAACACAGAAGAAGCTCTCTTACAGAATGTATGTTTAGATGACAGTACTTCACAGTCCTGCCATTCTACCTTAATAGCATGAGAAAATACCACCACTAGCATGACTCATATAAAGAGGACTTGAAATGTGTTCTGGGAAGAAGGAATTAAAGCAAGGAAACAAGATCAAGTTACTGAGACAGGCCAGATTATCGGGTTTATATTAGAACACCAAACATTCAAAATGTCGAGTGTTCTAATATCGAACCCTAGTAATCGAAAATACAAAACATCGAACATTCAGAACAGCAAATTTTTTCCTAGGGAAAAAAATTGCTGTTCCAAAACACATACACACAACACAAGCACACCAAACAAACAGCAATCCACACACATGCACCTAAACTCTTACACCTAACCCTACACTAAACTATGCATTCATCACTAACTATCCACTAACCTTAACCCAAACCCTAACCCCAAGGTCTATCACTATTGCACAGTCACCTACCCACGCCCTAACCCTAACTCACCTACCCCACCCTAACCCTCACAGCCACACAATCCCACACTTACCTGACCCGCGCCCTAACCCTAACTCACCTAACCCGCCCTAACCCACACGTCCACACAATCACACACTTACCTGAGCCCGACACGTAACTTTCCACCAGAGCCCTGAAAATACAGAAGCAACAGAAACGAACAACCAAATTATTTCCCTAGGAAAAAAGTTGGTTTTCTGTTTCTTCAAAATGTTCAACGTTTGCTGAAAACGGGTCGATATTAGAACACTCGACATTTTGAATGTTTGGTGTTCTAATATAGACCTGCATTATCCACCATTTTGAGGGAAGCACATGAAAATTATAAAAGAAGCACTCAGAATGATTTTGAGGCATTAAAATAGCTCAGAAAACAAAGATACAATGAAAAAATATGTTTTTTTTTTAGTTCTAATGTGGAGTTTTATTTTAAAGAAATAATTTTCATATCCAGAGTCAATGTGAATAAGTTGTTCTTTCACATAATTAAAAATCAGCTTTTTCCTGAGTAAAATTCAGTGTATATTGCCTTAGTGCCTTGAATGTACATCACTCACACAGCCCTCTTCTTCTGGAGCTGCAATGGTGCTGGCATGATAGCTTTTTGTCTTATTTTCTACACCATTTGTCTTGTAAATAGGCCTCTTGCCCTTCTGCAGATTTACAGTCTAGCACCTTGAAAAAATTCTGTACACTTAGGTATGACCTTATTGCTTATTTTTCCTTCATTTGGTCCACTTGCTCACATGGACATATGTAACTCAGTGAGATGAGATGAATCAGTTTCACAATACAAGTCAGTGGGCTGCATGTGTGGCTACTGTATCTTCATTCAGTCAAATATTAGCCTTATAGACTACCAGCTATACGTTTGCTAAATATATGAACAGAACTTGAGCAGTGTTTGAGGCTTCCATTTACTTGCTTCTTAATACTAGACATATGCATCTATGGTGACACTCAAATATGTCTATATGCAAGACTGTAAAATATACTGTATGTACAATGGGTAGGATAGAGATCCTTAGTATATGTATTACAATGCATGTACATTATACATATTTCTGCAATAAGTAGACATACCCTACATTTTTCCTCTGGCACAGAATTTTATCCTGACAAACCTACCTCCCTAGAAAACACAAGTGGAAAAAAATAAGGGTAATGCTGCTCAATGCCAGAAGTCTAAACCTCAAGATGTACGCTCTCGAAGCCCTCCTCAGTATGGAGAACATCGATGTCTGTGCAGTGACTGAAACCTGGTTCAAGGCTCCTGAGAGCACCCCAGCACTATCAGGTTTTACCTCATATCATGCTTTCCGGCCCCAAAACTTGGACTGAACCACAAAAGGAGGGGGAGTATCCATATTCATCAAAGATACCCACACCTCCAGGTTAGTGGCAACGCACAAAGCATCGGAGACCATCTAGGTGCAACTAACCATAGGCAAAACTGCCTTACAATTTGTAGCATGCTACAGACCACCCTCTCAAACTCAGGAAACCCACACAGCCTTCCTGAAGACACTGGAGAGTATGAATGTCTCTCCAAATACCATCATGTTGGGAGACTTCAACTACCCAAACATAGACTGGGAATATTACTCAAGCCCAAAGACCCTAGCCCAAAGGTTCCTAGAATTCATAAACTCAAATGCGATGGAACAACTAGTCACCATTCCCACAAGAGGAGACAATATACTAGACCTGATCATCACAAACATGGGGACAAAATGCTCCACACCAGAAGTATATCCCTCATTGGTAAAATCAGACCATAAATTAATCTCACTGGAAATCCACATCCCGCCCCCACCCCCTGCACAAAAGACCACAGTGAAGAACTTAACACCAACTTCACACTTCTTAAGACTGAAGTGGTATCCTTCAAGGTCCCTGGGCCAGTGGAAACCACAACCCACACTGCTGAATCCTTTGCAAATGCCTTCTACAGGCACCTTCAAGAATGCATGGATCATGCAATCCCAAATAAAACCAAGACCCATTCCCCCAAAGGCAGGCGCCCGGTCTGGTGGACCCCAGCCATAAACAAACTTTACAACAGAAGGAGGAAGCTACTACATGACAGAGCAAAATCCCTAAATGGGAAGGCATCTCTGATCAGTACTAGCAAAAAAACTACGATCACTCATAAAATCATCCAAGGCCAACTTTGAGAGAAAAATCACAAAAGACACAAAAGACAATCACAAGGCCTTCTTTAGCTATGTTAGAAACCTGGGTGGAAACTCCCAGATATGCTCAGAGTTAGTCCAAAATGACAATAAATACACTGAACCCACTGACATTGCCAACATTCTGGCAGACAGGTTCAGTGCAAATTTCTCCTACCCCCCCCCCCCAAAAGGAGAAATAACTATCCCAGCAGAGTGTAGCCTCCCTAACATCTCAGATGCCCAGGTGAGAGCCGCCCTCTCTAAAGCTAAAAACACAGCATCAGTGGGACCGGACGGTGTCCCGGGCTATGTGCTACATGAACTCCAAGAGGAACTAAACCCAAACATAAGGCTGCTGTTTAATCTTAGCCTTACTACAGGATACGTACCCAAAGAGTGGCGTATGGCAACAGTGGTCCCACTTCACAAAGGCGGTGCTTCTACGGACCCTGGAAATTACCACCCCATAAGCTTGACGAGCCTGGTCTGCAAAGCTATGGAGAGGATTATTATGGAACTCATAAACAAAGACATTGGGGACCTACAGACATTGGATCCTACCCAATTTGGCTTTGTCAAGGGCAGATCCTGCCTTTTGAACTTGGTTGACATTTTTGAAACCGTCACTAAGGCCATTGATGAAGGTAAAGCAGTTCACACAGCCTACCTTGACCTTGCAAAAGCCTTTGACACAATACCACACTCGGGCATCATAGACAAACTCATCAGCTTAAATGTAAACCCATATGTCACAAGATGGGTTGCAAACTGGCTCAAGGACAGAACCCACAGGGTCAGAGTTGCTGGAGCTATGTCAGACTCTAAGCCAGTCACAAGCGGTGTCCCACAGGGCTCAGTCCTGGGACCCCTCTTGTTCGGACTTTATTTTTCCGAGGTACAGGCAAACATAGGAGGATTGTGGCTGACAAAGTTCGCAGATGACTGCAAACTGGGCGCCATAATTGATACTCCAGTGGACACAAACATCCTTCAGAGAGGACTCATAGAAATGGATAATTGGTGCCAGAGCCATGGCTTTAAGCTTAACGCCAAAAAGTGTATAGTCATACCCTTTGGGAAAAACAAGGTACCCACAAATTACCACATAGGTGGTAATCCATTAAGTACGAAAGAGGTAATCAGGGACCTAGGGACCCAGGTTGACAGTAACCTCTCATTTGACACTCACATTGCCAAAGTGGTTAGGAAGACCTTCTATATTGCCCACCTTATCATGAAGGGTTTCACATCTAGATCGAGAGGTCATTGTGCTCCTGTACTCATCTCTTATTAGGCCAATGATTGAGTACAATGCCCTATTTGGGATGTATCTTACCCGACACCTGCAGCAGTTGGAAAGACCCCAAACGTTCCTCACCAAGAGGATAAAGGGTCTTAAACATATGTCATATGCTGCCCGACTGAAAAAACTCCAGCTCTATTCAGTCACATACCGCCTACTCAGAGGTGACCTGTGCCTAACGTACAAGGCCATGTCCAATCCAGAATTAATGGACATGCTCCACCTCAAAAAATCCAAATCCATCAGAGTCACGAGAGCAAGAGACTTAAACCTCAACACAGAAATAAATAGGACGTGCTGGAGGGATAGATTCATAACCCAGAGGCTCCCTACACTCTGGAATAGAATCTCAATCCATGTTAGGCAGAGCCCCTCACTAACTCTATTCAAGAGAAGTCTTGACGAGTGGATGGGAGATCATAGGTTTACCCCGGGGGTCATCTCTGTGTCACTACTAGACAGAGGCACAGTAAACTAAACCCTAAATGGGCGTAGCATTCTCATCCTAAGGGGTGGTGAAAGCCACACACACTCTGGCTAGGCTTATAAATGCCCTAGGGCAGATAGCCTAGTACGAACCTATGAACCTATGAACCTATGTTTTATAAGACAGCCTGTGGGAACCATATTAGAATATTTATGAGTTTTGGAACCATCTCTTAATGTATGCTATGCACTCTTATCAAAAAATATTTTAAAATAAAATTGAAACTGCTGCAAATGCTGTAACAATGAAACAGAAATTAGCAGATACACTCTTTTTAGAAGACATTTCTGGCATACCAGTTCTATGCTCCACATTCATGGAATGCAGTTGGCATGTCCCCCCCACCCCCCCCCCAAAAAGAGAAAAAAAGTAAAAAAAAATGAGGAACTGCTGTGTAGCTATTTTTAAGGAAGCTGTGAATTGAGCAGTTATGGTTGATCAGTTAGTGTTTCAGCTGTTCAGCAGTCAAGTATTCATAAGGTAAACAGAAGCATTCACCATTCAGGAAAGGGTGGTGATATAAAATGAAATTTCAGTGGCCCTGTAGACTCGGGTATTCCTTTAATGTTAATAACATACCACTTCAAAGATATCTGGAGTATATTTTAAAAGAACTCCACAAACTTTCAATGACACAAAAGATATTTTTATACTTGTAGTTACATTTATAATCTCTGTTCATACAATAACATTCTGTCATATAAAGAATAGATTAACTTGAGTTACCTGTAAATGTTTAAATGTTATGCTTGCAGAATTGGATAGGTTATGTCTGTTTATATTACTGATGGTCACACTTATTACTCTGGAGACTAATTCAACTTTTTTCAGCTTGTAGTCTTCATCGTCATAGTCTGTATACATGTGGTGCACATCTGTGTAATTTTTATTTTCCTCTTCATATGTTCCATCACCACTTTCTGGCTGCATATTAGCTGAAATATCTTTATAAGTAATAAGTGCAGCAGCAGCATAATCTGCTATTAAAATAAATTGTCATGTTAATAAAACATTAAAAGTCAAAAGTAATTTACAGTGTTTTCTCTTTTTTGTAAGTTTATTGCTGAAATCAGTTTACTAGTATGAAATCAAGTGGCTTTCAGCATGCAAGCAGTAATTGTATAATTACATCAGTTATAACAATGTCTTGCAGTATCATAATCAGTTAAAAATGATAAATGCCATATATGTTTATTTTTGGAGCTTTCATCTTCTAATCTCCACTGAAAATGGACCAAACCAATTGGACAAATGGATAATAAAACAAGCACAAACAAGCAAATTAATTAATAACAATCAGTCAAATGAATTATGTCAGATGTCTATATGGTTATTAACTCTTTACAGCCACATGATCCCTATAGGTATTTATGGAGTTACAGCCTACTGATGCCTCTAGATGTTAAATATTGCTTGCTCATATTTGCATTAATAATCTCAAAACCACGCTATCCTACATACAAAATAATAAAAGATTTCATCTTAAAGCTTACACAATAGCAAACCTAACTGCACTGACCTTTGTCTAGTGCAGGTAAAGAGATATTAATTGTTGTTTGTATAATATTTATTTATATTGTCATAAATGTCATGCTCTTTTAAATATCTCAGCAACCAAGTAGAACTGCTTAGCCTCATATAAAAACTCTCAGCTGGATGAACCAAGTGCTGCTAACAGTAAACATAACATGTGGTTTTTGAGATATTGTAAGTTGTTGACAAAATATTGCAATTTAATAGTTATTGGGCATGACTGAATAACATTGACACAATTATTTTAAGCATCATGATGTGAACATGCTCAAGGCAAAATCTAAATTCAGTAAGTGCCAGGTAGGGGTGTGCACCCACGCGGACACCAGTTAAATACCGTGGCATGCTAATCAGCTGCATAAGCAACAAAATTGCATGCAAATAAACCAAATGAAACAGTCTACAATGATTCAGTAATGGAAAAAGTCTCATTGCTGGTGTTCAGTCTGTATTTAAAAACTTTTCAAATACAGACATGGAACTAGTTTACATGGCATACCTCTCACCCTCTTAGAGAAAGAAATCTGGACAAAGCCATCAACAATGTGGGAACAAAGGGCCAGAAATAGGGTTACTTTTTAAATATTTGCTCTTGCAAACTTAGAAAGCTGATAGAACAAGAAGTCTGTAGCAGCAGCAGCAGTAGCAGTTAACAGCTTTCCATACCACTTGATCTCTTACATGATATCTCTCAGTCTCTTAGCACAAGAAATCTGGACAAATTTAAGTATGGCTCTTTTTAACTTAGAACACTGCTAGAATAACAGGATTTATGTTAGAATGCATTTTCTGTAGATTATGAAGTCTGAAACTCAAATGCCATGTCATTATTTAGGCACTTTAATCCTTAGATCATCCCAGTGATCTCTCACAAAACAAACTGAGGAGCAGACTAAAATTTGAGGCAAAAACTGGACATTCTACAACAATCTATACAGTGGAGAGATATGCTAGAGCTAGGGCTCAAAACAGGATTAATTGTAATACCCTTCAATCTATGTTCAACATTCAGTTCCCCTTCAGTTTTCCTAGCTACATGGTTGCCTTTTAATGTAGATCCATGGCTGTCAACAAGGTGAATATGCAAATGAGGTCTGAACTCATTAGAATTGCTGAATCCCAAAATGTTGGATCTGCGTAGTGATTTCCACATTGTGTAGACACTACCTCGGTGTTTGAATGTATGGTATGGAAACTGTGATTGCTTACATCATGAGGTGGGTATGTCAGGTTACACTTACAAAGTGTTAAATGTAGGTCTGTCAAGGTTTAAATGCAAGTAAGCAGTGCACAATTCCCAGTTTCTGTTTCATTAACATCCAACCTACTTTTCATTTATTTGCAAGTTGTTTCTCTGTAATGTTTTTACTATTATTCAGAAAAGAAAAAGAAAAAGAAAATGGGAAAAACACTTGAAACGAGGAAAAGCAATCGATGACATACACAGTAGAAAATGTTAGTACATGTGATATATCTACATAGGTCTGGATTTCAACTCTCACTCAATTGCACCTTCAGAAAACAGGATGGGTGTCTTAGCCCTCTTTGCCTCAGAATCAGCTTTGCAGTTAATAAGTGGTCATTAATCACACAACTACTGCAGCAGAATATACACTAATATCAAACAATAACCTGCCAGAGGGAGTTTGGTACAATGATTAAGATATTTACCTTATTGACACAAAGTGTAGGGTTTGATTTTCATATGGGTTAATTGACTAGGTTTAAATTTATGAACCTATTTATTACTATATTTGAACATAGTGCACTTAGTGATCACACAACCTGTTGTGATTATTGCTTGCAAACATACAGCTCTGTCTTACCTTTCTTTGTTTCCTGGTCATTCATCAGTTATCTGACCAGTACTCTGAGACATGCTATATCATTAATCTTAAAATGGGTGAAGATATTGACTGGCAATAATACGATATGAATTTGCAAACAACTGAAGGGCAGGATGGATGGCAGAAACAAGCATAGACTGCACTTTTAGGGGGAAGCAAAGGTGAGTTACTGTTATGGCACAAACAAGGATATGTTGCTGTTGTCATTCTCCTTGTTTTGCATCATGCCTGTCATTTGATCTTCAGAGGGTTGTGAAGTCAGAAACTGCAGTTTATATCATTACTTTCTACCTTTTCTCTTCAATGACTTTCCAGTAAAAATGTATGGTGCTAAACTGAGGGCATGCAGTGAACATCATTAATTTTGAGAGAAATAACTCTGCTAAACTTTGATGCCTGAGGCCTACTACTTACTAATGGACACAAATAAGTAAAATAAGTCTCTACTGTCACATGTTATGGTAATGCCTGTAGAAATCTCCCACATTTTACTTGCTTACTGTAGCAGGTGATGAAATACAAAGATATGCCATAATATTATTAAAGAATAGACTATAAGTTTAGGACTTACCTTGCAAATCCAGCAGTTGACACACTTTTAGTTCAGAGCTGACTCTGTCTGATGCAAGCAGTACACAGCCAATACATGAGGAGGTAAAGGTTGTGTGATTTGCCTGGCATTAATTTTACTATATGCATGTGAGTAGGAGAAAGGTACTAGGCTCCTACATGGTTAAGGAATGTACTATATGTTGTCTCTTAGCCAAAGCAAAGGCACATTGAGCACGCGTATGTCTGCCTCCACCCACAGCAGCTGGTGATTCCCCCTCCAAGTCCTCCTGTGATTGTGGCTGTAGTGGCCTAGGAATTGGTGGGTGGATGTGTGGCCCCTCCCTTTGCTGATCCTGCTGCAGCTGTTTCTGCAGGATCAGATTGTGGAGCATAGCACATGCTGTGAATATTTGTATACATGTGCATGGATTACACTGTAGAGCTCCACCAGCTATATCTAGGCACCAGAACTGTGACTTCATCAGCTCAAACACACACTCTATGATGTTCTTGGTTTGTGCATGTGCCTCATTATAGCATTCTTCCATGGGTGGGTATGCATTTCTGATGGGTGTCATCAGCCACAGTTCCAGTTCATAGCCAACATCCCCCAGTAAATGGCCCTGTGGGATGTCCCACCTATCAAACACCTTGTACAGCTGTGATGTGTGCCAAATATGGGAGTCATAATAATTGCCAGGGTTGCCAGCACACACATTCAAGATAATTCCCTGATCATTACACATAACTTAACAGTTGAAGTGGTATCCCTTGTGGCTCTTGTAGATTCTACCTTGCACACCAGGTGGTGCCTTAATGTGTATATGATTTCAATTTATGATATCCAGTACTTCAGGGTAGTGTGCTACATGGTAGAACTGTTGCATATTGCTGGCCCTCTCCTCATAACTACAGGAAAAACATATTTAGTCACTGGCATGTATGAGCATAGCATCCAGGAATTGGTGGAGTATCCTGGATGCTGATGCCTGTGACACACCCATCATGTTCCCAGTTAGTCTTTGAAAGGTACTGTAGCTAATATTCTAAGAGCTACACATGCCCTAGTTTCCACTCAGATAGATTCCCCTCAGTTGGATCTGGCTCTGAGCTGAGAGTGGCAGAGCTCTCAGAGTTCTTGTAATGTGTCCCTGTCCAGCCTGTATTGCTCTACAATCTCCAGGTCATGTAGCATCTGAAAATTTACCCTGGGCATGAACAGTCTTCTGCTTTTCAGCCTAGGTCTGTTGTCACCAATACGAGCAGCATTGACTTCAGCCTGTAGCACATACATATGGAGCAAAGCTGCAGCAGCACCTAGCATTGTGTCCCTTAACATTTCCTTCTCTGTACTCCAATGTCATTGAAGTAATCAGGAAAAAACAGAATGGAGGCTACATGGATGCGTTATAGCTTGTTGAATAGCTCTACAGTGTTGGACTGTTTGATTAGCATGCAGTTCAGCTGCTTATGCTGTCATTTGCATCTATGAAACACTGACAAAAGACAGATGCAATCCATTAATAATCTGCACTATTATAAAAAGGCAAATATTTATCTATCCAAAATGATGGTGAATACAGTTAGATATGTATGGAGGACTGGAAAAATGCTTTTTGTTCAGGATATAAAAAGTAAAACTAAGCTTATAATATTCACTCCAAAAAAGAATACCTCTCTCAATAGAAAATAATTCTCCATCCATTCCCTAACTAATACTAGCATTGGCGTCATTCCAAGTACCAAACTATTAGGTGTCATCATTGATGAAAATGTAACATTCAACCTCCGCATCCTTAACAATATCAAAAAACACATCAGAAACTTGGTACCCTGTATAGACACAAGCATTTCATTAACTTCACTGCCAAGAAAGAGCTAGCCACTGCCTTCCTTCTTCCATCTCTACTTTACAGTGACCCCATCCTCACCAATATACAGTCCTCACTAAAAGCCAAACTTGACTCATGCTACAATAAGATGGCTAAATTCATAACTAACTCAAATTATTTATCCCATCACTGTCTATCTTTACACCACCTAAACTGGCTCAAACTGCCACAACACCTCACATACCTTCAACTAACTACTGCACATACATTTATATACAAACCATCTAGGTATTCCTCTCACTTTTCTTTACTGTCCAGCTATCATCCCAACAGACCTCTTAGATTAGAAAACACATCATATCTAATATTTGACAAACCAAACGTCTCACCTGGTCAAATGCTGTACTCTATCATAGTCTCTAAACTCTGAAATGCTCTCCCATTCTCCCACCTTCTATCAGAACCATAAGTAATCATGTTCTCTTTAAGTCATGCTTAAGAAAACATCTCTCTTCACTCTGGCACTGTTCATGTACCAAAGCAAAACTTCCTTAAATATCTGCCTCCTCACTTTTGAACTTTCCCTATTCAATCTCTATACTCCTTAAATCTCTCACATTATCTTACCACAACAATTGCATGAGCTCAAACTCTGTTAAATCTTTGCTACTAACACCAACAATCAAATAATTACTCCTCAAAGCTGTTTTACAATCATCTAATTCTACACAAGATAGAAGTATTTAAATGTGTATATAAAAGTGTGTAAATATGTATATAATATTGAACCACTGGGCTTACATTATTCCTAATGTAGTATCACAGTATAAACTCTATAGTAATGTCAGTTTCAATGCTTTACTCCATTTAACTGCATTGTACTCAAAATGCACGTTATTTTTGTATGTACTGTTGTATTATGCTGGGGATTTTCTCTCCAGGCCTCCACTGAAAATGGGCTCACCCAGGCTGAGTTTACCATCCCGGTAAACAAATGCAATAAATAAATAAATAAAAATTTGTACAGAGGAGTACTAAACTTCAGCAGCTATACTCCCATTTTGTCACCTACATACTGCATATGCTGGAATGTATTTAAGAATAGTGTGAAGTAAAGGCTTTTACACTTTTAGCTGTATGTATTATTTAGAAGTGCACTGATTGCATGGACATGTTAGACAAGCCATTTCAGAGATACACATTATTGACGATGCATGAAAATGGAATGCTATGTGATAAATATGTATATGTGTCAGGGACAGGACTTTGATAGCACTTCTAGCATTTCAAAGAGGTTTTTTTTTTAGCAAAATGGATCATTTGCCTGTTCTTTTGTTGGGGGGAAAGAATGAGTTACTGTTATGGCACAAGCAAGAATGAAATGTTCTTTTTTGGGGGAGCAAAGTTGACTTACTGTTATGGCATAAACAAGAATGGAATGTTCTTTTGGTGGGGAGCAAAGGTGACTTACTGTTATGGCACAAACGAGGATATGTTGCTCTTGTTACTCTCCTTGTTTTGCATTCGGCTTGTTGTGAATGTTTCACATCTCTAGCCTGTTTTATGATTCTCCAGTGGGTAATACTGTCTAGCTTTTCTGATTTATCTGGAAACAGTTATTTTGTAGTGATGTGATACTTATGTGTATTATACTTCTGTTGTATTTTAGGACACATACAAGTATGTCACTCAGGAACGCCAGTTCATGGAAACCCCCCCTTCAGTGATGATGAAAATCAAGTCATAGTCAATGGGTTTCAACAACATGCTTTTTTTTCCTAAAAAGGGGATGGGGAGATATAGGTTAATAGGTGTGTACTAGGCCAACGGCCCTGGAGCCTTTACAAGCCTAGCCCATAGAAGTGCCCTGGCATCATGCTGCCATTAGTTTCCAGTGTCTCTATCAAGTAGAGCCACTTGAGTGATCCCCAGGGTGAACTTTCTATTTCCCATCCACTCATCAAGATTTCTTTTGAAAAGGACCAGTGAGGTGCTCTGCTTGACATGTATTGGAAGTCTATTCCAGAGCATGGGCAGTTTCTGGGTTATGAACTTGCCCCTCCAGCATATTCTGTTGATTGTGGTAATGAGGTTGAGGTCCCTGGAGTATGTGGTGTGAAGGTATTGGGATTTCTTTAAGTGTAACATTTCTAAAAGGCTGAGTCAGACATGGCTTTGTAAGTCAAGCAGAGATCACCTCTTAATAGATGATATGAGACAGAAAAGCTGGAGTATGTTTAGTCTTTCCATGTAGGGCATGTGTTTAAGGCCTAGGATCCTCTTCATGAGGTACTTTTGTGGCTTTTCCAGCTGTTGCAGGTGTTTAGTGAGGGACATGCCAAATGGGACATTATACTCAATGATTGGTCTAAAATGAGGGAAGAGTAGAGAGAGATGATGACCTCTTTCTTCTTGGATGCAAAACCCTTGGTAATGAGATGGGACACATAGAACGACTTTTTGACCACAGTGGTAATGTGGTGGTAGGAGAAGTTGCTGTCAACCTGTGTCTCCAGATCTCTTATAATGCCTTCAGTGTTCAGTGGGCCACCATCAATGTGGTAATTAGTGGGAACTGAGTTTTTCCCAAAGGGAATGATTATGCATTTTTTGGCATTAAGCTTAAGGCCGTGGTTTTGACACCAGTCGTATGTCTCAGTGAGGTATTTCTGTAGGATGTCTACATCAATTGGGGAGATAATAATGGCGCCCACCTTGCAGTCATCAGCAAACTTGGTCAGCCAGAGTCCCTCCATGTTGGCCTAGACTTCTGAGAAGTAGATTCCAAACAGGAGAGGACCCAGGACCAATCCCTGTGGGGCTCCACTTGTGGCTGGTCGGCAGTCTGACTTGGAGTCTGTTACTTTCACACTGTGGGTTCTATCTGTCAGCCAATTTGCAACCCACCTAGTGATATAGGAGTTGATTCCTAGTTTGGTGCATCTATCAATAATTCCTGAGTGAGGAATGGTATCAAAGGCCTTGGCCAGATCAAGGTAGGCTGTATGAACTGCCTTGCCCTCATCCACAGCTCTGGTGACTGACTCAAAGAAATCAACCAGGTTGAGCAGGCATGATCTACCCTTCACAAAACCAAATTGCATCGGATCCAGAGTTTGGAGATTCCCTATATCCTTGCTAATTAAGTCCATGACAATGTGCTCCATAGCCTTACATATCAGACTCATCAGGCTAATGGGGCGATAATTTCCAGGGTTTGTAGTCACTCCCCCTTTATGGAGATGGATGACTGTAGCAGTACTCCATTCTGTAGGGACTAAGCCTGATGTGAGGCTGTGATTGAACAGGGCACACAGGTGTGGTGCCAGTTCACTTTGTAGTTTATATAGAACACAGCCAGCGATATTGTCAGGTCCCATGTAAGCTGTATTATTGGCCTTGGACAATGCAGCTTTAACCTGTGCTGCAGTAATGCTGGGTGCCTGGTATTCTTCCGATATTATGATTGGTCCTTTAGGGGGGAGAGAGGGGTAAAGTTGACACTGAATCTGTCGGACAGTATATTGGCAATATCTATTGGCTCAGTATAGCAGGTACCATTGTGCAGTAACTCAGAGCAAATCTCAGTATTGCTGAGGAGATTCTTGATATAACTGTAAAAGGCTTTGTGGTTGTGTTTAGTGTCTGCCATAATTCTGCCTTCATAGCTAGCTTTAAAGGTATTGATGAGGGAGCTCAACTTTTTTTTTAGACTAATAAGGGAGTTTTTCCAGTCTTGGGACTTCATCTTTTTCTGCAACAGTTTCTTCCTTCTGTTGTAGAGTTTGTTAATGACACGGACCACCAGAATGGCTTCATTTTATTGGAGGAGAGCATCTTGGTTCTGTTGGATATGGCTAGTTCAATGCATTTATGTATATGCTCGTACAGTGCACTTGTATATGATTTGGAGGTCAAGCACCTATTTTCCATTTGCATGGGTACCGTGAAGTTATCCACCTCTGTTTTAGGAGCCCAAAGTCAGCTTTGGAGACGTTTTTCATGGTGGTTACCTTTGTTGGAGGTGTGAGTGAGATGTGGATTTCCATGGTAATTAGTTTGTGGTCGGATCTAACCAGGGAGGATTTGACTATTGGTGTTGAGCAACATTTGACCATGTTAGTAATAACCAGGTCAAGGATGTTGCTTCCTCTAGTGGGGGTAAGAATGAGCTGGTCCAGTGCATTGGAATTAATGAATTCCAGGAAGTGTTGGGCAAGTGTATTGGTGCAAGAGTAGTTTTCCCAGTTGATGGAGGGGTAGATGAAGTCACCAAATATGAGAGTATTGGGTTGGATCCTAATAGTTTCCAGGGTGCTTAGGAATGTGGAGTGAGAGTCTTGGGACATGGTTGGGGACCTATAGCAGGCCATTAGGAAGCAAATATGCCAGCAGATTGTTCATGATGTCAATGCTGTGGGTCGCTATGGCCGAACATATGAACAGGTGTGACATAGGCCCACTGACATGATAACATCTGCAAGGAGGCAAGCAGATGAAGTGGTCCAAGATCAAATGCTTACCAAGGAGGACCTGCTGGGGAACCACCACTAACCCTCAATGAAGAGTTCCTGGCAAATCTGAGAGATCCAGACAGCTCCCAGGAGAGTGCAGTACAGCATATCCTGGATGAGGGAGCAACACCTTCCAAGACAGCTAGCACATTCCAGGAGGAGCTTCCAGGTCAGCTTTGATATCTCAACAACTGAATACTGTTGTATAGTAAAACAATTGGAATGAATAAGTTAATTCTGTATCAACATGTCTTGTTTTTGGGGGAATGAAGATTGCTACAGTTAAAAGCTTAGTTTGGAGGAGTTGTCAGCCACATTCTTTTTCAAAGTAACATGAATGCACATTTACAGCAGTTAGTGTATTATCCCCATGTGTTACTGTTAATTGTGATGATGTTGCCCTTACCTCTTGCTTAACTTCTTCCTGGACCATCAGGAATACAGCACAGTACATCTTATGCAGATGGTAAGACACATATTTTTATGTCAGTAGTGCCGAGCAATTTAAAGATATATTGTACTTTGTGATTGTGATCTCAGGCATTTTGTGCGTGTATTGTTGCACTTTCTGTAATAGTGGCAGCACTGTTAGTTTGTTAGCATATATTGCACAGTAGTAGTGCTGGTATTAATGTATTCCTGTGTTTCATGCTTTTTATCATAGGTAATTATAAGAGTGGGAGTGTGGGCCCTGTGCCACATGATGTCAGTGGATCCGCAGTCTCTGATGATGATGTTGGCCAAACTGAGGCACAGTTGCAGGTACACAGACTGACTCTGACACAGAGGTTGACATTCTGCCATCTCCTGCATTTCCATCTGACACAGCCAGTAGTCCTACACCTACCCAGTCCACTGTGCTCGCAGATATTGGACAGATGGAGGACATGGCCATTGATCAGGGAAGTGTGGCTACTGCAGTTTCAGTGCCTGTGAACCTGTCCTTAGCCAAAGTGTGGGTGAGGTGCCACACAGGAGGATTAATAGAGGTGCTCAGTATGGGCTTGCTGTCCCTCTTGTGCCTGATGCAGATGTCACTCCCATGCCACTCAGTATATGTTTAGGGCCATTATGGAGTCATAGGTAAGTTTCCATTGGTGCTCCAGACAAATGCTCAGGGTTGTGGATGTGGCAAAGTCTGACATTCATGACTGCCTTTACCGCATTGCCAAATCGCTGGGTCGGATGAATGACACGTTGGAATGAGGGGTGTCTGTGATCAACAAACGTGTGTCTGTCATGGAACGAGGAGTGTCTTTGAAGGAACATCTGCTGGGAGGGGAAAGGCATCCTTGTGTGTGTAGGTCAGACACATCATCTGCTGTCAGCCAAACATGACCGATCATGCTGCCACAGTAGCAGTAGTTCCACTGTTCCATCAGTGAGTCTGCTGCCCATACCTAGCTGTGGCAGACCATGGGGTCATGGTCCTGCACATCCTCATGTAGGAAGCTCATCCATCTGACATCAGTCACATTCAGGTATCAGCACTGTATCTGGCCATGGGTGTGGACATTCCAATACAACTCCTGCCAGAGCAAGTTCCCATGGTTGGGGACGTCAGTTATGAACTGCCACATCTACTATGTATGGCTCACACCTGTCTGACAGACTAAGATATACAGCTAGCACAGAGCTTGACTGTGTTCATGCAGACACACACACACACACACACACACACACACACACACACACACACACACACACACACACACCAATTTCACCTGGAGTACCTGCTACAGACACACACACAACAGTTACTCAGTTGTCTCACGAGACATTTGTTGTTTTATGCCAATGTCTGCCTTCTTCTTCCTACTTACACACACACTCACTGATGTTCTGTATCAACCTAGGCTTCCTGCTCTCCCCACAACACCCTGTGCAAGTGATTATAACTGTGCCATAACCTTGTTTTCTATCTTTTGGATTCAGGGATACAAAAGCTGTGTCTGATGCTCTGGGTGCATAGCTAACTTAGTGCTTAGTATATCTGCATTTGTGTTGTTGAACTTGTCATTGTACTTTTGACTTATATTGGCCTTTGAAAGTTAGACATTTGATAGCATCCAAATTTAACAACATTATAGTGAATGTTCTTGTGAGGGTGTTGATGTCAGAAACTGCAATGTGTATCATTACTTTCTAACTTATCTCTTTAATGATCTTCCAGGACAAACTTACGGTGCACATCATGTCATGCCATCATATTCAGAATTTAGGATTGTATGTGAGCACCGTAGTCAAACCTCATCAGAACATTAATACAGTATAATGCTCTCTTTTGCATGTACCTCTACAGACACATGCAGCAGCTGGAGAGACCACAGGGCTTTCTCAGGAAGATAACACAGGGCCTACAAACCATGGCATGATGTGTGTGGATAGATTATTATTCATATCACTGTCATATGTCTCTTATAGGATGAGATGACAACTGCCTGGCTTCCAGGCCAGTATCTGACCATGTCCTGGTGGGATGACCACATATCCAGACATTTGCTACAGCTGATGATGTCACCAATGTCCATGGAGAATATGGTAATAACAGTGTCTCACATCCTGCGGTAAAATGTCATACGACAGCACACATGCACACTCAGTTGACTGCAGTGAAAATAGAATCTCTACCTAAGTATGCAGACTACAGGACACTGTACATAGTGCAATGCCACTGCACAAGTCTGACTTTTGTAAGACTGCAGCTGAACTTGTAGTACATGACAGTAGCAGCCCATGTGTGTGACAATATGTTAGCAGGCCTGCATAGGTTTGTAACTACTACCATAATGGCCCTAGCTTCATAGGTTCATAGGAGGTTACTAGGCTAATAGATCTAGAGCTTTGTCAAGCCTACCCAAGTTATACCATTTTTCTCTAATAGACCAAGATAGGTAGTCCATATTTGTGAATACATGATCCGCATTGGCTGACCCTGCCTAAAAGTGACATAGGTGAATCCCCTAAGGTAAATCTATGCTTTCCCATCCAATTGTCTTAGTCATGCTTAAATAGGGTCATTGAGGAGCTCAGTTTCTTGTGAACCATGATTTTGTTCCACAGGAGTTGCAATCTCTGTGAGACATAGCTGTCTTTCCAGCATGCTGTGTTGATGCTGCAGGCTAGGTTAAGGTCCCAAGAGTGAATGAATATTGTCCCATGGAATTTGTGGAGGAGCAGTGCAGCATTTACATTAAAGGTAGGGTTCTAGACTGCTATGTAGGCCAGCCACAAGTCACATCTCAGCAGTCTATACAATACAGAGTACAGTGATAGGGCCTTCAGTCTGTCCATGTAGGTAATATGTTGGAAGTCCTTGAATTTTCTTACTGAGAAACCTCTGAGGTTTCCCCAACTGCTGCAGGTGTCAGGTGATCTACATGCAAAAGGGAAGATTGTACTCCATTACTGGTCTGATGAGGGATGAGTGCTGTGGAGTTATAACATCTTCAATCTTGGATGATGCTATACCCTAACTTATAAGCTGTGCAATCTAAGGAGCATTCATTACCACTGTGGACACATGATGATCAAAGGTGAGGTTGCCATCAACCTGCATTCCCAAAACTCTCACCATTGGGTAAGAACATAGAGTGATATTATTAGCAGTGCAATTTGCATAGACTTCTCCTTTGCTGAAAGGGATAATAGTGCATTATTTTGGGTTAACTTTAAGTCTTTCACTTTGGCAACAATAATTTATGTACGTAAGCATTTTTTTTGTACTATATTGACATCATTTGTGGATTCAGTTTGCAGCCAGAGAATTTGTTGAGCCACAGGCCACCTTTTCCCCCCTGATTTTCTCAGGAATACATTCCAAACAGTAGGGGCCAAGCACAGACCCTCATGGGAGACTACTGGTTACAGGTCTGCTGGTAGATGTGGAATCCCTATCTATGACTGTATGCATTCTGTTGGTGAGCCAGTTGGCTACCCATCTAATAATGTATGGGTTAATCCCCAGATTGTTGAGTTTCACAATGAAGCTTCAGTGGTGAATTGTGTCAAAGCCATTGAGTAAGTTGAGATAGGCAGTGTGTACTGATTTGCCTTCATCCAGGTCTCTGCTGACACCTTTGAAGAATTCCACTAGGTTTAACAGGCATGATCTGCACTTGATGAAGCCAAAGTGGGTTGAGTGAAGAGTTTAAAGGTCACCAATTTCCTTGTTGATAACATCCAAGATGATTCTTTCCATGGCCTTACAGACAAGGCTGGTCAGGTTTATGGGTGTATGGTTCCCTGGGTCAGTTGAGGGAACCTTCTCTGTGCAAGGGTATTACAGTTGCTGTTTTCCCCACTTTTGGGACAAATCCAGGATTGTGGTTGAAGTGCCTACCCAGTGCTCCTGATAAATCTTGCTTTAGACTGTTTAGTAAGCAGCCTGGGATATTATCCTGTCCCACAGAGTCTGTATTTTGACATTGGCTTGTGTGATTATGAGTGGTTATTTGGAGAAAATAGGTAGAAAACTGCTGACAGGTATGCTGTGTGGTACGATTAGTGGAGTCAGGGGTGTGAAATTGTTGCCATACCTGTCTGCTAATAGGTGGGCTATATCCTCCAGTACAATATGAGTGGTATTGTCCACTGTGAATTTGGTGCAAAGGCAGGCCTTCCCTTTATATTACAGACCTAGCTAAAGAATGCTTTATAATTATCCTTAGCTATGGATGCTAATTTAGGTATATATCTATATAGGGCATTTATGTACACCTCCATATACGAGTCTTTTCTGTCAGTGGTGGCAGTATATTTGAAACTATATATGCTATCACTTGGGAGGCTATAGTTTGCTTTGCAGAGATTTATCCACCTTTTGGTTCCTGAGGGGGGTCAGGTGCAATCATTACATTGAATGCCACTAATATATGACTTCCCATGTCAGTGAGTAATAGGTCAAAGACATTTGAGCCCCTTGTTGGGTCATAGACAAACTGTTCCAGAGCATTCGTATTTACAAAGTGCAGGAAACTTAGGGCAAGCATGTCTGAGCTCTTATATGTATCCCAATCGATGGAAAGATAGTTAAAGTTACCCATGCCTAGGGTGTTTGGATGTATTTTGAGTTACTCAAGTAGGTCCAGGAAGGCACTGTGTGATTTTTATGGTTCATGTTAATGGACTTATAGGTAACAGTGCTGTGGAGGGGGGGGGTTCCTCCTACAGTTACTTGGACTTGTAGTAACTCTCTCCTAGAAAGATGCTACAGTATAAGCAAAAAATTATCAATTTCAATAATTGGCTTAGTTTTTGTTGTCATTCAAAGGGGATCCAGTTTCTGTCAGCCTGGGAAGACATGGTTAACAGACCTCACTGCTTTGCCAGAGATGGTTTGTACCTGGCACCACTAGGCTTTTGGCTGCTGGCAAAGGCTCTTTTCTCCCCCATAGTGCCTTTTTAGGCAAGGCCTCAAAAACAAACTTGCTGATGTGAAAATTGCCATTCAATACAAAATAAGGGTTATGCTGCTAAATGCTAGGAGCTTAAATCAAAAACGGTACACCTTGGAAGCACTTCTATCACTGGATGAAGTAGATGTCTGTGCAGTCACTGAAACCTGGTTGAAGTCCTCAGAGAGTACCCCGGCCTTGCAAGGCTGCAATGCCTTACATACCTTCAGACCGCAAAATGAATGTAAGAACAAAAAGAGGTGATGTTTCTACCTATATTAGAGATAAATTCACCTCCCATATAGTTAAACTGAACAACTCCATGGAGTTACTCCAAGTTCAGATTACTGTGGGAAAGACACCTACTCAAGTCATAGCTAGTTATAGAACCCCTTCCATGGATCGTGATGAGCACAAAGCCTACTTGACCAAACTGGAGTCAATCCAAATATTGCCAAACACACTGGTTATGGGGGATTTCAATTACCCCACCATCAACTGGGAAACCTACTCTAGCCCTAACTCATGAGCACAAAAGTTTCTTCACTTTGTTAACTCTAATTCCCTGGAACAAATTATTCAAACCCCTACAAGAGGAACAAACGTACTAGATCTGGTCCTCACTAACATGACAAACAGATGCACCACCGCAACTGTCTGACCCTCATTAGTTAAATCTGACTACAAATCAGTTGCCTTCAAGCTGGCATTAACAACAAAACCCACAAAGGGTGAATTCAGACTAAGAAACTTTACCAAGGCAAACTATACCCTCCTAGCGGTAGTTATTAATGCATTCCAAGCCCCACACCCAGTTAGAAGTGGTAACTAAACCAAAGCTTACACTAAAGCCCTGTACAAACATTGCATAAGTGTATAGACTCAGATGTTCCTTACAGAACCAAAGCCAGAGCCCCAAGTAAAAATAAGCCACCCTGTGGATTTCCTGCATAAACAAACTTTACAACAAAAGTGAAAAGTAGCTGTCTAAGAAAGCTAAGGCGAGGCACCAACAATGGAAAAGCATCCTCCTCAGCCTCAACAGGCAAATAAGACAACATGTCAAATTCTCTAAGGGCACCTTTGAGAAAAACTTAGCAATCACAACAAAGGAAAACCATAAGACGTTTTTTAGCTATGTATGTAGCCTAAAAGGTAGGACTCAAGCATGTGCTGAACTTATGATTAACAGTATCACTCACACTGATCCTGCAGTGATAGCCAACCTGCTAATGGACAGATTTGGCAAAAACTTCACTTCCCGATACCCTCCAAACTTATCATAAACCTTGTTCACAACCCCCTCCCTGCTTATCTGAAGAGCAGCAGATCATTACAGCTTTGTCTAAAGAAAAAAAAACAGCATCTATGGGACCAGTTGGCATCCCAGGCTGTTTTCTAACAAACTAAAACATTAAATAGCATCACCATTAGGTATTCTATTCAATCATAACCTAACCACAGACTTTGTTCCTGCAGAATGGAGAACAGCAACAGTCATTCCTCTCTACAAAGGTGGCTTAGCAACAGACCTGGGGAATTATAGACTCATAAATATGACCAGTCTCATCTGTAAGGCCATGGAACGTATCATCATGGACCTCATAAATAAAGACATGGGTGACCTCCAACTCCTGAATCAAACCCAATTCGGTTTCATCAAGGGTGGATCCTGACTGTTAAACCTGGTGGATTTCACATTCAAAAATATGACCAGAGCAATTGATGAGTGAAAATGTGTGCACACACCTTACCTTCACTTGGCAAAGGCCTTTGACACAATCCCACATGCCAGCATTACTGATAAACTTAGTAAACTGAATGCAACCCCCTTTTTTGGAAGATGGGTTGCCAACTGGCTTAAAAAACAGACACACTCTATCAAAGTGGGTAACTCCACATCAACCAACAGTCCTGTCACCAGCAGGGTACCACAGGGGTCAGTGCTGGGCCTCCTACTGTTTGGTATATACTTTTCAGATGTTCAGACCAAAACTAAGAGGCTGTGGTTGACCATGTTTGCAGATGACTGCAAAGTGGGTGCAGTTATTGAATCCCCAAATGATGTCTGTATACTTCAGGAGGGTCTTATTCAGACCAACAATTCATGTATTAATTATGGTCTCAAACTGAATACAAAGAAATGCTTCATCACTCCCTTCAGAAAAAAAACAATGTCAGTTCACACTATCAGATTAAGAACAATAACCTAAGTACCTATTAAGTGACAAGGGATCTGGGAACACAAATTGACTGCAACCTTAACTTTGACCACCATGTGTCTACTACAGCAAGAAAGGCTTTTAAAGTAGCACACTTGAATAGAAAAGGCATTGCCTCCAAAGCAAAGGATGTTATAACCCCTCTGTACTCATCAGTAATCGGGCCCATAATTGAGTAAAACTCCTCTTTTGGCATGTACTGTACAAAGCACCTGCAGCAATTGGAGAGACCTCAGAGGTTTCTAACAAAGAAGATCAAGTAGTCCAGCATGTGCCTTACACAGACCGACTAAAGTCCTTCCCACTTTACTCAGTATCATTCAGACTTCTTAGAGGAGACTTATGCCTGGCTTACAGATCAGCCTCTGACCCAAACCTAATGAATTTGCTGCACATCCGTAAATCAAATGAGACTAGAGATACCCATTCCAGAAACCTAAATGTGGCCTGTTACTTGAATAGGATATGCTGGAGGGACAGATTTGTCTACCAGCAACTGCTGCAGCTTTGAAATAGGCTTCCAATTCATGTAAAGCGGAGCAAGTCTATGACACTCTTCAAAAGGAACTTGGACGAGTGGATGGGGCAGTGTAAATTCTTATTGGCGATAGCTTCCACAGCCGTCATGGACATAGGAAGTCATTACTAAAAAATATTCTGGGTATTGACTAGACTGTCTATGGTACTACATTGGGATGAAATGGCTAGGCTTGAAATGACCTCCAGGTTTATAGCCTAGTTACCTACTATGATCCTATGATCTAGGGAGTCATACTGATGAATCGGTCTTGAGGAGTAATAGTCTTTTATGAAGATGGATGCACCTCCTCCTTTAGTTCTTTTACATTCATTTTGCGGCCTGAACATGTGGAAGGCATTATAGACTTTCATCAGCAGAGTACTGTCTGCAGCCCATACCATGTCTCTGTGACTGCACAAACATTGATATCTTCCCAATTAAGAAGTGCCTCTATTTAGTGTAGTTTCTGATTTAGACTCCTAGCATTAAGCAGCATAAGCCCAAGTTTGTCTTTTAAGGATATTTTTACATTAGGAGGTTCGTTCTTATGAAATTGCCTAAAAATTTCACTATGGGTGAGGCAAGTACCTTGGCCAGTAATCAAAAGGCAAGAGGTAACAGATGAAGACTATCCCAGGCAAAGCAGTGCGGTCTGTTGACTACATCACCCCAGCCTGGCAACTATTGGATCTCCCTGGAGTGACATCAGTAGCTAAGACAATTGCTGAAGTTGATAATTCTTTTGTTTGTTTTGAGGCATCATCTTGGATGAAGGTAAAATGCTACTTAGGGCTACGGACATACCTGTCTGGGACACACACAAGATCAGTCATATCTCTCTTAATATAGTCCAGTGAGGTACATCTCAAGTAATTTACTCCAACATGGAGTATGACAGAGGTGGGACTGTGGTTGTTGTTGCAAGACTTGAGTGCATACATACACTTTGCGGATCCTAGCATCTGATAGGCAGCAGACTGTGACTTTCTCCTTGTACAACCTGGTGAGAGTGACATCTGTCCCTGGGATTCAATAAGCTTTTTTTTCCATGCATGAACAGTGTAGCTACTCCTGCACAGAATATGGCCACTGAGCAATCCAGTAAACTACTGTTCTGACATGCATGAGCCTGCTTACACTATTTCTGCACAGACACCACTGCATAATGCTAATTACCTCATTTGCTGGTGAAAACCATGTAAATGAGGTGAGTTAGTGATTCAGCAAGCAGGCAGGCATCCATGCAAGAATAGTGTTAGTTGCAGAAATGTATTCAGCTATTAGCTGAATACATAGGTTCATAGGTTCATAGGTTGATACTAGGCTATCTGCCCTAGGGCATTTACAAGCCTAACCAGAGTGTGTTTGGCTTTCGCTACCCTTTTTAGATGAGTTGACTGTGCCTCTGTATAGTAGGTCACAGAAGATAGCCCATTTAAGGTTAGTTTACTATGCCTCTGTCTAGCAGTGACACAGAAGAGATCCCAGGGTAAATTTACGATCTCCCATCCAAACGTCAAGATTCTTCTTGAAGAGGGTCATTGAGGGGCTCTGTTTGACATGGATTTGGATTTTGTTCCAGAGTGAGGGGAGCCTCTGGGATATGAATCTGTCCCTCCAGCATGTTCTATTTATTTCTGTGCTGAGGTTTAAGTCACTGGAGCGTGTAGTTCTGATGGATTTGGATTTCTTGAGGTGGAGCATGTCCATTAATTCTGGGTTGGACATGGCTTTATATGTCAGGTACAGATTGCCTCTGAGTAGGCGGTAAGCAACTGAGTAGAGCTGGAGTTTCTTTAGCCTAACTGCGTAGGGCATCTGTTTGAGTCCCTTGATCCTCTTGGTGAGGTACTTTTGGGGTCTTTCTAGTTGTAGCAGGTGTCAGGTAAGGTACATCCCAAATGGGGCATTGTATTCAATTATGGGCCTGATGAGTGATGAGTAGAGGGGCACAATGGCCTCTCTTGATCTAGATGTGAACCCCTTCATGATAAGGTGGTCTATACAGAATGTCTTCCTAACCACTGTGGCAATGTGATTGTCAAAGGAGAGATTGCAATCTACTTGGGTCCCCAAATCCCTAATTACTTCTTCCATACTTAATGGATTACCACCTATGTGGTAATTTGTGGGCACTTTGTTTTTCCCAAAGGGGATGACTATGCACTTTTTGGCATTTAGCTTTAGGCCATGGCTCTGGCACCAGTTATCTGTCTCTGCGAGACCTTTTTGGAGGATGTTTGTGTCAGCCGGTGAGTCGATTATGGCCCCCAGTTTGCAGTCATCTGCAAACTTTGTCAGCCATAGTCCTCCTGTCTTAGCCTGTACCTCAGAGAAATATATACCGAACAAGAGAGGTCCCAGGACTGAGCCTTGTGGGATGCCACTTGTAACTGGTTTAGAGTCTGACATGGCACCTGCAATTCTGACCATGTGGGTTCTATCCCTAAGCCAGTTTGCAACCCATCTTGTGACATAGGGGTTGATATTTAAGCTGGTGAGCTTATTTATGATGCCCGAGTGGGGTATTGTGTCGAAGGCTTTTGCAAGGTCAAGGTAGGCTGTGTGGACTACCTTCCCTTCGTCTATGGCCTTGGTGACTGTTTCAAAGAAATTGACCAGGCTCAAGAGGCAAGATCTGCCCTTAACAAAGCTGAATTGGGTAGGATCTAGTGTTTGGAGGTTCCCAATGTCTTTGTTTATGAGTTCCATGATGATACGCTCCATAGCTTTGCAGACCAGGCTAGTTAGGCTTATAGGGCAATAGTTTCCGGGGTCCGTTGTGGCACCACCTTTATGGAGTGGGACCACTGTTGCTGTACGCCATTCTTTGGGTACATATCCTGTTGTAAGGCTGAGTCTGAACAGTGATTTTAAGTGAGGGTTCAGTTCTTCTTGGAGCTCACGTAAAACGTAGCCCTGGACACCGTCCGGTCCCATTGATGCTGTATTTTTTGCTTTGGAGAGGGCAGCTCTCACCTGTGCATTTGTGATGTCAGGGAGGCTACACTCTGTTGGGATAGTCATTTGCTCATTTGGGGGGGGGGGGGGGTTTGCACTGAACCTGTCTGCCAGGATGTTGGCAATGTCTGTGGGTTCAGTGTATTTTTTGTCATTTTGCACTAACTAAGAGTATATCTGGGAGTTTCCACTCAGGTTTCTGACATAACTAAAGAAAGCCTTGTGATTATTTTTAGTGTCTTGTGCAATTTTTCTTTCGAAGCTAGCCTTAGATGATTTTATGAGGGATCGTAGTTTCTTGCTAGTACTGATCAGAGTTGCCTTCCCTTTCAGGGATTTTGCTCTATCATGTAGTAGCTTCCTCCTTCTGTTGTACAGCTTATTTATGGCTGGGGTCCACCAGACAGGTCTCCTGCCTTTGGAGGAGTGTGTCTTGGTTTTATTTGGGATAGCATGATCCATGCATTCCTGTAGGTATCCATAGAATGCGTTTGTAAAGGATTCTGCAGTTTTTGGCTGTATTTTCCACTGGCCCTGGGGCTTTGAAGGATTCCACTTCAGTTTTGAGAAGTGAGAAGTTTGCTTTTGAGAAGTTTTTGACAGTGGTTTCCTTTGCTGGGGGTGGTGACGGGATATGGATGTCCATAGTGATTAATTTATGGTCAGATCTTACCAATGAGGGGTATACATCTGGTATGGAACATTTCTGCCAAAACTTAAAATGGAGGCATGACAGCTCAATTAAAAGCATGTATTATAATATTTAGGCATGCCAATGGCCAAATATATGGCCATTGGCTTAGAAAAGTATTTCATTTTTATAAAAATAAAAGTTTTTTGGCAGATCTTGGCCATTTAAGCATAGGGCAGTTGAGGGCAAACCCAGATTGTGCCGAAAATTAAAAAAAAAATGTGAAACTCAATTTTAAGGGAAATAACTATCTTACCTTTATGGTCTATGGCATGCAGAATCATAACAATACCAGGGAACAGTGGTTAAGGGGAAAGGCTCTGGGGTAGTGCAGTAACTACAGACTAATGCAGTGGGGTATGCAAATGAGGAGAAATTTACTGAATCACAAAAATATTCTAAGTGCCAAACAGCACCTAACCATGTAGGTGCTATAACACAATTGTGTAAGCAGTAGGAGCAAAAGACATGAAAGGGGTGTGTGTCATGTATGGTGTAAGCACATTGGAGCTCTATGGCCCCCAGGTAAGCTTAGATAAGCACAACTAAGCAAGGTGGTGCATCTGAGGCTGTATTGACTTATTCCATGAAATGAAGAGCATGTTTGTGTCCAGGGAGGGCCATTTCTTAGTGTTTACATTAGCTAATCGGGTTTGCGTGGCACACACCGGGTCTAAAACAAAACAAACAAAAAAACCCCCAGAAATAGCAGGACTATTTACATTTGGGCACTGGATTTGCGTGACATGCCTCAGGGCTTAAAAGGGACAGAAATGGGAAGAGAAGAAAGGGAGAAAAGGAAAATAGCAGAATAAAAGCAATCAAGAACAAATTACATAGCTGGCAGGTGGAATGCATTATAGTCAGCCAATCATACAGGCAGCATCTGCAGCGCAACAGTATAAGCTATGGAACACCTTACAGTCTGTTTTTTTTCCCACAAACTTTGCACCATTGATATACACATGCAGGGGAATTTTAACTGGAGAAATGTTAGGGGCTGCCATTGTTTTGATCCATCAGTATGTGCTAGAGGCTGAGAGCAGTAAGGAGGATAATGCTGGCAACCACCACAGACCAAGGAGGAGGAGAAGAGTGTTCAGACCCAGGATTACTTACCAGGGGCTACATGATCTGGAAATAGTACAGCACTAGAGGATGGACAGTGACATACTTCAACAAATCATCAAGCTGTGCCTGTCTCAACTCAGACCTAGAGCCAACAGAGGGGAACCCATCCCAGTGGATACCAAACTATGTGTAGCCTTAAGAATACTAGCTACAGGTACTTTCCAAAGACCTACTAGAGACATCATGGGGGTCTCACAGGCATCTGCATCCAGGGTATTCCACTAGTTCCTGGATGCCATGCTACCACATGCCAGTGAGCACATTTACTTCCCCAACACCTGTGAGAAGAGGACTAGCAATGTGCATCTCTTCCACCATGTAGCAGAATACCTGGAGGTACTGGGTGCAATAGACTGCATGCACATCCACATAAAAACAGCACCCGGTGAACAGGGTAGGGTCTACATAAACTGCAAGGGATTCCCCTCCAACTGCCAGGTCATGTGCAATGCCCAGGGCATTATCATGAATGTGTGTGCTGGCAGCCCTGGAAGCTATCATGACTGGCTTTAATCACAGCTGTACCAGGCATTTGCTAGTGGGGCATTCAGTATGGCCATCTGGTGGGGGATGCTGGCTGTGTACTGGAGCCATGGATGATGACACCCATCAGAAATGCACACACACCCATACAAGAATGTCATATTGAGGCACATGCACAAACCAGGATTATTATAGAGCATGTGTTTGGGATGCTCAAATCATGAATCTACTGCCTTGGCATATCTGGTGGACCCTTGGAGTACTCTCCAGCCACATTTGCACTCATGTTCATAGTATGTGCCATGCTACACAATATGATCCTGCAGAAACAGCTGCAGTAGGAGCAGCACAGGGAAGGGCCACACAGCCCACCACCATTGCCAAGGCCCCCACAGGCATAGAGAGACTCAGAGGAGGAAGCCCCTGATTCTGCTCCTGTAGGTATATGGAGGTATGCCCAGTATGCTCAGACCTTGACAAATAGGCAACACATAGCACACACACTAACATTGTAGGGACCTGACGGACTGACACCTCTCTTTGACTCACACACGCAGTAAAATGGATGCCACACACATCACATTATCTCTAACTTACCGTGTATAGGCAGCATACTGTGTGCATCCAACATAGGTGGCCCTCAAGCACCATCCTCACAACTGCTGCAGGCACAAGGTAAATCAGTCTACTTAACAATAAATTAATGGATTAGTATGTTTTGGTTGCATATCTAGGGTAATGCTGCATGTATGCAAGGGAATGGGGAGGCCTACTGGGATAGCAGCAGACAATTGACAGCTATATGGGACACCAGGAAATGTCTGCCCAATACTGTCCTCCCCACACCATGTAGTAGTACTCAAGGTGGCAAATCCCACTGCAGTATATGTGTGGGGACAACTAACTGGGGGTCATAGGTCACAAGCGTGGATGTCAATGTGGGGGTCCCATACCAACCCCTCACACCCACACAGCAAGTCAGCTGTAGAAAAGCAGAGAGAAATGTCTGGCAAAGGCCCACAAATGGTGGCCATGTTTAATTACTCCCTACAGACTCAGACAGTGATAGCACAGCAGGCCTTACAGTTGCAGTAAGGATATGAAGGGTAAGAAGTTTGAAACTGAAATGTATGCCATTACAATCTGACCTGTGGTCTTTAATGATATGCCACTAGTCTCCAAGACAGGTCACAATAGTATGGTAAATGGAATCACAATGTAAAGCAAATATCAGCACAGTCTGGACAAATGTGTACGGCTGACAGGTGTGCCCCCCCATATACCCACAGAAATGCAGTAACATGTATGTTTGCAGGGAAATAGCATAGCACGCACTGGCAGGGCTGTCCAAATACACATGAAAAAATGTTGCCTGTCCACAATATGCAGGGGTCAATGAAGTGTGTGTGTGTGTGTGTGTGTGTGTGTGTGTGTGTGTGTGTGTGTGTGTGTGTGTGTGTGGTGTGCGTGTGTGTGTGTTTGTCTGTATGTGTGTGTGTGTGTGTGTGTGTGTGTGTGTGTGTGTGTGTGTGTGTGTGTGTGTGTGTGTGTGTGTGTGTGTGTGTGTGTGTGGTTAATACTGTCAGGATCTGGCCAGCATGTTCTCCTAGCAGTCATCCTATAGTGCCCTAGGTACAGTGCTGTATTTGATAGGGCCATGTGCAGATAACTTCTGTGCCAACTATTATGCATGTCAGTGACACCCACTGCTCTGCCACTGACATACCTGGAAGTCACACTGCTATGTGGAGTATACTACACATATAATGGACATCTTGAAGGCTGTGTAGCTGAGGTGCTAAGGCTTTTTTGAATATAATGCTTTTTGGTACTGTTGCCCGAGGTTATTTTCAATAATCCTTTCTTCTTATGTTTGCTTTTACATATAACGGACATGTCTGCACAGTAGAATGCACTCTGTACCCACACCCATAACTCCCAACCTCTGACAGCAAGACATCTAGAGAAGGGCAGAAATAAAAGTGGAACGAAGGTACAATGATAGCCATGTGTTGTAAATATCGCCCTTACATACTGAGAAAGTTGGTAGGGTAAGTGTTTTGCAGTAGTGGGAATTGTCTGGAAGTTATGTAGTCTGAAACAGTAATGTCTGTCATTATTTTGTAACATCACTCTTCAATTTTATGTAAATAACTTGCCATAAAAACACAAGTTTATGTAGACAGGCTGCAACCTGTAGCCAAACACCTGGACAACCTGCCAAAAAATGTAACGGTAAGAGGTATGGCCACACAAGGATATGACATCGCAGGTTAGAAAGATACCACACAATCAGGAGATCCCCAGCCAGTATATCACCAAGTTGATTGATGGTTTACACAGCAAGTCATCACTCAACTGGCTGTAGCCACACCTCACAAATGGCCTTGTTGGGCAAGAATGTACATAGATGCCCTCATAATATTTGTTTATGCATCATACAAATAGTAGTCCTCTGGTAAAGCACTGTTATGATCTGAGGATGTCTGTCACTAGGTAATGACACAACACATCGTAGTGTCTGACTACAGATATATCAGAAAATGTCTGATAAACAAACCCAGTGCCCCAAGGAAAGTCCTGTATACTCCTGAAAGGTATGTCTGTAGCACACAAAACCCTGGACTGGAGTACACCTATCTGTGGAATAGTGTCCCACTCTACTATAGAAGGATACACTGCACATGCTCCAAAACTGAATCACCGGACATGTTGTAACCCACATCAGACTATATGAATGTATTGTGTATATATGTCTGTGCATACAGACAGCTATGTACTCCTTAGCCCCCCCAACACACACACACATACATACACACACATGAGACAGGATTACCCTCAGCTAGCTGTAGGTGGCCCATATATGCTATATTTGCATCTGTTGTGTGAGATACACAGACATATATATGGACAGCAGATAACATATGCCAAGCATACACACATATAGATGTGGGGAAGTGAGAGACAGACAGTGATAGAGAGAGAGAAAGAGAGAGAGAGAGACACACACACACACAGGGGGACACAGACAGAGTGAGTCACACACACAGATACCCTGAATGGCATACAATGATGTCCTGGTGCGGACAGTGGCATACCAGTTATAAACAGTTGCATGTGCCAGCATAAAAGGTCAGCCCCATTGTATAATACCACTGAGGTTGGGTTTATAATATCACATCATGTGTGTGTGTGTGTGTGTGTGTGTGTGTGTGTGTGTGTGTGTGTGTGTGTGTGTGTGTGTGTGTGTGTGTGTGTGTGTGTGTGTGTGTGTGTCCATAGGTCTAAGTATTAGGAGACTTTTCCCACTAAGTACACATTACATTGCCCTACTTCACAAGATCTTCTGCTGTCATTCACCTTAGAACCTTACTTCACAAGATCTCCTGCTGATATTCACCTTAGAAGTACCATTGGACACTTATCACCCCTATAAGCTCTGTAGTATGTGTGATAAATGTGTAACACTGTAGTATAAATAACTAGATAGGTAGGGGGTTCTAATCTCATCACTGCCAATTGTGTGTGTGTGTGTGTGTGTGTGTGTGTGTGTGTGTGTGTGTGTGTGTGTGTGTGTGTGTGTGTGTGTGTGTGTGTGTGTGTGTGTGTGTGTTTGAGAGTGAGAGAGTGTGTTTGTTTGTAGGTGAAACAGTTTTAGGCCATTTCCACCCAAAACACTTCCAAGTGCCCCACGTATCAGTCCTGTTGATGTCATTCCCCTTATCCGCACCTTTGGCCAGTTGGAAGCCCAGTAAACTCCATAGTGTGTGCAAAAACTGTGTAACACTCTAGTACAAAACACTAGATAAGCAGGGGTTCTACTCTCAGATCTGGCAAATTTGTATGTGGGTGTATAAGTGAGTGTGTATGTTTGCAGGAATACGTATTTTGATAAGTTTCCCACCCAGTGCCCTACTTTATGAGTCCTGCAAATGTCATTCCCCTTATCAGCACCTTTGGCCAGTTGTCAGCCCAGTAAGCTCTGTAGCACATGCGATAACTGTGTAATATGATAGTACAAATCACTAGATAGGCAGGGGTTTTACTCTCAAATCCAGCAAATGTGTATATGGGTGTATAAGTGAGTGTGTATGTTTGCAAGAATAAGTATGTTGATAAGTTTCCCACCCAGTGCCCTACTTTATCAGTCCTGCAGATGTCATTCCCCTTATCAGCACCTTTGGCCAGTTGTCAGCCCAGTAACTCCATAGCGTGTGTGATAACTGTGTAAGACTATAGTACAAATCACTAGATATGCAGGGGTTCTAATCTCAATACTGACAAGTAAGTGTGTGTTTGTGTGTGTGAGAGAACCATATTGTGCATGGGTTATACCATTTTGAGTGGTGTACCACCCTGTACACTTTCCCTCACCATACTTTAGAAAGCCTGCTGATGTCATTCACTTTAGAAGTACCTTGGGAAAAGGTGAATTCATATAAACTCCATGTCATGTCTGATAACTGCATAACACTACAGTGGAAATAACTAGATAGGTAGGGGTTTTAATCTCAATACTGCCAACTTTGTGTGTTTGGGTTGAGAATCATATTGTGTGTGGGTTATAGCAGTTTGAGTTGTGTACCACTCTGTACACTTCCCATCACCCTACTTTACAAGGCCTGCTGATGTCATTCACCTTAGAAGCACCTTGGGGCAATGTGAAATCATATAAGCTCTGTGGTACAGCTGATAACTGCATAACACTATAGTAGAAATAACTAGATAGGTAGGGGTTCTAATTTCAATACTGGCAAGTGTGTGTGTGTGTGTGTGTGTGTGTGTGTGTGTGTGTGTGTGTGTGTGTGTGTGTGTGTGTGTGTGTGAAAATTATATCTTGTGTGGGGTATACCATTTTGATGTGTGTACCATCAACACCTGTTTACCACCTCCAGATGGCATTACTTTATATAGCATGTTAATGGCATCTGCCTCACATGTAGCATGTTAAACCAGTGTACAGGCCATGCCAGTCATCTGTACTGATGTCTATAGAATATCTGGATGTTTGCAACATATATGTGGTCTGTGTCCTCTAACAATGGCCATGCATGTGATATTGCTGTCAAATAGGTCACATTTAGTGTACTGACACACACGCCAGCATCAAATATCATACCTGACTGAAACATCATGCTGATACAACATCTGTTACCCTATGACTTGTCCAGGCTTGTTGGAAAATTAGATGACTCCAGTTTCTATTTCTGGTGGGTTATCTCACCATCCATAAAGGCATTCACAACATTACATTTTGTAAGAGATAGTGGGTTATGTTCCACACATATAATCTATATGGGGCATGTCATGTGTATGTAGCACTATAGTACATTACAGTGGATATGTAGGTTTATGAATCTGTCTATTGGCAAATGTGTTTGTGTTACTAAGTAACTCTGGAAAAACGAAGTCAGCTTAAACCCAGCAGCAAATTATGATACTCCACAAGTTGTTTTTAGTGCTTTCATTCACTTTAATCTTCTGTGAACTTCCTCAGAAACAACTTCACCATCCATACACCTGTTTAAGTACTATTCAATCACAATTAATTTACATACATAATTGATGGCAATGAATAAAATTTAAAGACATACCATAAAAAATTACTGAAAACTATATATAGTACATATGAACTCTTAAAACATCCTAAATAAATACTTCTCAAGTATATGTTTAACACTAATATAACTATATCATTTGAATATGTGATATCACAATAAAAATTATGAATTCATTTCCAGGAAACATCTCATATTTATAGTTTCATTGAGACCTGGAAATTTGTCAGCTCCTAAAATATTTGCCAAAAGGACTCTTTACATTCTAATAAAAGTTTGAAATTACCACCAAATGTTACACTATTTACACTATCTAGAACAGCAAATGTAAACTTTTAAATTCATTACAAATGATAGAATGCCTTGCTAATGCATTATTTGTGTCTTTTTTCTTTATAGCCAAAATGTGTTCACTAATTCTGACTTTCAAGGCTCTTGTGGTCATTCCATAATAACTTGGACATGTTTGGCACTGAGCAAAATAAACAACCATAGTACTGTGACATGTAAAATACTGTTTTGACCAATGTGTTGTTCGTAAATGCTTAACGTGTACAAAAGATGAATTAGTGATGTATCTACACTGTTTACAACAGTGGCAAGAAAATGTGCCTTTAGTTTGTATGACACCCGTTCTATTTGTAGTACATCTGTTTTCCTTTTTCTCAAGTATACTTTTTAGATTAACTACTTTTTTGAAAGTGAACATTGGTTTAATGCCTGAAATGTTCGCTAAATCTTGGTTACCCAAGATAATCTTCCAGTTATTTACAATAATGTCTTTAATAAGCCACATCTCATTAGAAATGGGTAGCAAAAAGGAACCACTAAATTCCTTATTGTTCTTAGTTGTTACTTCTGTGACCAGTGACCCTACTGTTAAAATAGGCCTTGCTGTGGTCTCACGAAGAAATGTTACTTCTCTTTCTATTGTTTTTAACCATGCCAACTTATAACCTCTATTGACAAAAAATCCCCTTAGATTATTTGTTTCACTTTCCCTCACCATACTTTAGAAAGCCTGCTGATGTCATTCACTTTAGAAGTACCTTGGGAAAAGGTGAATTCATATAAACTCCATGTCATGTCTGATAACTGCATAACACTACAGTGGAAATAACTAGATAGGTAGGGGTTTTAATCTCAATACTGGCAACTTTGTGTGTTTGGGTTGAGAATCATATTGTGTGTGGGTTATAGCATTTTGAGTTGTGTACCACTCTGTACACTTCCCATCACCCTACTTTACAAGGCCTGCTGATGTCATTCACCTTAGAAGCACCTTGGAATAATGTGAAATCATATAAGCTCTGTGGTACAGCTGATAACTGCATAACACTATAGTAGAAATAACTAGATAGGTAGGGGTTCTAATTTCAATACTGGCAAGTGCGTGTGTGTGTGTGTGTGTGTGTGTGTGTGTGTGTGTGTGTGTGTGTGTGTGTGTGTGTGTGTGTGTGTGTGTGTGTGTGTGTGTGTGTGTGTGTGTGTGTGTGTGTGTGTGTGTGTGCGTGTGTGTGTGTGAAAATTATATCTTGTGTGGGGTATACCATTTTGATGTGTGTACCATCAACACCTGTTTACCACCTCCAGATGGCATTACTTTATATAGCATGTTAATGGCATCTGCCTCACATGTAGCATGTTAAACCAGTGTACAGGCCATGCCAGTCATCTGTACTGATGTCTATAGAATATCTGGATGTTTGCAACATATATGTGGTCTGTGTCCTCTAACAATGGCCATGTATGTGATATTGCTGTCAAATAGGTCACATTTAGTGTACTGACACACATGCCAGCATCAAATATCATACCTGACTGAAACATCATGCTGATACAACGTCTGTTACCCTATGACTTGTCCAGGCTTGTTGGAAAATTAGATGACTCCAGTTTCTATTTCTGGTGGGTTATCTCACCATCCATAAAGGCATTCTCAACATTACATTTTGTAAGAGATAGTGGGTTATGTTCCACACATATAATCTATGTGGGGCATGCCATGTGTATGTAGCACTATAGTACATTACAGTGGATATGTAGGTTTATGAATCTGTCTATTGGCAAATGTGTTTGTGTTACTGTATGCACATCCACTGTGTCAGTCTTTACTGTGTGTATGCAAAGGATATACCATTTTGTCTCCTTGTTCCACCCTGTGAATTCAGGAATACATACCACAAACCTGTCATACACAGTACCATGCATGCCCTCACCAACTGCAACAGGGTTGAGTGTATGGGAAAGAAATGGCAGGGACAGCAGGTGCTGACACATGAATCTGTTATGGTCAATCTAATGGGTAAGCTTGTGAGGGACCTACTTACAGTACTCCAGTAACCTGTTCCATATGTATGAGCCTGATCCTGTGGTACTACACAACATGGAGGTGACATTTCTGAAGGCTACCTGTCTGTGAAAAGGGGCATGCATGCAAGGTCACACTGTCTAACAATAGTGTCCATCACACACTGTTGCATGCATACACACCTGGTAAATGTACATATAAAGCTGTACCTTGGCTATGAAATGGTCGATGTAGTTCCACTCTGCCATACTCCATGTTGATAATGTCTGCAGGTTCACAGCCTCCAGACACACAGATACCTGTAACACAAACAGAATACAGCATGTCAGACTACATTCAGTCAGTGGTACTAACAGCAACAATGCATCATGACTAATAAGGTATGTACACCTTTATGTATGCCCATATCAAATGCAAGCAGACAGCACCTTATGCAGTATTACATAGCTACACTGTACTATATTCACCCTGTGCATCAGACTCATATTAGCTTGTCCCTGCATCAGTAGTATGGATGACAGGGATGTGGCACAGGTATCATCATATCCACAAGGTGTGGTGTGGCTTTGCCAGAGGCCTAGGTTGGGCCATATGGTTGATATCTATGTGTGTGTGTTGGTAGAAGTATCCTATAGATGGGCTGTGTAGAGGTGCTGTGTGTGTCTGGAGGTGAACTGCCTGTAATACAGATGTGTGTGTATGTATGCACACAGTCACACCATGTGGGTGCCCTACAGAGAGGTATGTTGGACAGCTGAGGACCATACATTTCAGGGTGTCTAGTTCACCATCTCAGGCCAAAGACACGTGAACTGGTCCTACCAGGGGTCTTACTGGCACCACCAGTCCTAAGGCCAGATGCAGTACTACTTCCTGATGATGACTGCTGTCTGCTGGATCTGTGTCCCTAATAGGACTGGCCAGGACCATGTGCCCATGCCCTGCTCCATTGTGATGTGGACAGCAACCCCCCTTTGGTAGTGCTGGTGTCTCTACCACTATGGGAGTGTGAAGGTGCATGGCCCCGTAGACTCTCAGCTGATGTTGGTTCTGACCTACATCCATGTGGCCAACACCCATCTCGCACCACACACTCTAGCACAGATAAGCCACAGTCAAGGAATGCTAAGGCCTTACCCCAACATCTATTTATGACCTCAGTATTTTGGCATGTGGCATCAACAAGATTATGTATGTCGCCATGTAAATCAGGAAGAGTTGCATCCAAAACCCTGAGTATGTGTCTGGTTTTGCAGTCACTACATGCCTGTGCATCCATGACAGCCTGAAACATGCATCTAGTGACACCTGCCATCACACTTGTGACAGCAACTTGATGAGCAGCAGTCCTCCTGCGAGCGTCCCTGTCCATCCACCTGTATGGAACCTCACTTGCACTCTGGCTATGGCCAGTGTCTACACTCACAACTGCTATAGTCCACACACACTAGTCTGTTCCATACCACCACCTGCCAACTGTCCATCATCTGTGGCTGCTGGAGAGGGGGCATGTGTGGGCATTGTGACTGTGTGTGGGGACATTGTGGATGACTGTGGGATGCCAACCAATGGCACAGATTCAGCCCCTGACAACACCACCTGTGCCTGACTATGACCATCATCATTTCCAGAGTCTGCAGAGACACTGACATCAGATTCTGAGTGGGAATGACCATGACCACATGACCACCTGTGGGGGAAAGACAACATATGTAAATTAATACCTGCACTATACTGTTTGCTGCTACTCATGCACACACACACAGACACATGCACACACATACAGGTGAGGTGGCAGACAGGCATTACACAGACCTCACAATAGCCAGCTTGTGACATTCACAGCACAGTCAGACCACTACATACACACTCTGGACAGGCCTTCAACATCATGCAGTGCAGCCCTATCCACTTAATATTACTACAAATATACACCTCTGTGATACGTGAGTAGTGTTAGTAGGTGATGGGCCTTCAAGTAGCACACACTGCACCCATGTACATATAATTGCTACTCACCTGTATAGCACAGTGGCAACTCCTACAGAACATACCTCTCAACTGTGCAGAGTGTTGCTGAATGTCTACATGTGTGGCTCATATTTCTGGTCTGTTTGTCTTAAATCCTGTGTTTGACACATTAGTGGGATGATATGAGGACTGGTGTCACTAATTAATGACATATTTTGAGTTTCACACTTCAAAACCTGCAGTACATGTATGTTACAACAGGAACAGTTAAACTAACAACCTTCTAAGCTTACAGTAGATATTATAAGTGTAGACACCCCTGTTAACATGCCAGGTTTATCTGATATATAACATGAGATAAGAGAAATCATGTGATAACATTTCCCACCTTTAATGTGACCTATAACCTGTACAATCCAATTGAAGAACAAACACATTGGTTAGGAGTAACATGTAGAAGTTGAAATACATACAATAGGTTGGTTGCATGACTGTGCACACCCTTAAACTAATACTTTGTTGAAGCACCTTTTGATTTCATAGCAGTCAGTCCTCTTGGGAAGGGGTGCATCAGCATGGTACATCTCGACTTAGCAACATTTCTGCATGTTCCCCTGCAGAAGCCCTCCAACTCTGTCAGATTGTGAGAGCATCTCTTTTGCATAGGCATCTTTAGGGCACGCCACAGATTTTCTATTGGATGTATGTGTGAACTGTGGCTGGGCCATTCCAAAACATTGATTGTCTTCTCATGAAGACATTACTTTATGGATGTTGATGTATAGTATGGGTCATTTTTGTGTGAAAAGGTGTAAGTCCTCTCCATCCACAGAATTCTAGCAGACACATGAAGATTTTGGGCCATAAGGGACTGGTATTTTGAACTGTTCCTAATCCCCTCCACCCTGGCTAAAGGCCCACTTCCAGCTTATGAACAGCAACCCCAAAGCATATGGGGAGGGAGTTCTTTTGGTGATGCATAGTGTTGTTATTGTGCCAAACAAACCTTTTGGTACTGTGGCCAAAAAGTGCAACCTTGGTCTCATTGCACCATAACACATTTCCCCACATGCTTTTGGGATACCTGATGTATTTTTCTTGAGAAATTTGCTAGACCTGGATGTTGTTCTGTGTGTGTGAGAAGGCTTCCATCTTCCAAACCTACCCCATAGGCCAGACATGTGGAGAATACGGGAGATTGTTGTCACATGTAGTACACAACCAGTACTTGGCAGAGATTCCTGCAATTCCTGTAGTGTTGCTGTAGGTATCCTGGCAGCCTCCCTGAACAGTTTGGGTCTTGTCTTTTCCACACATTTGGAGAGATGTCCGGTTCTTTGCAATGTCACTGTTGCCCAATATTTCCACCACCATTTGATGACTGTCTTCACATTGTAAAACCACTCTCAGAACCACGCAATGAGACGAGGTGCACAGACTAAACCAAGTAATCCAAAAGAACCCAAAAAGGAAGTCCAGCACAAAGGAAGTTTGACATTAACAGTTCTTTATTGTGGCAACCCAAAAATGAACAGCAGACCAGTTTTGGCAATAATAGAGCCTTCCTCAGTGCATAAACTCACATTGATTCATGTAGTATTTAAATAGTACATTACTAAATTAGTATCTTGAGCTTATTGGTTCATACTAAATCAAATGAGTTCATTAAGGCCTGGCTTAAACAAAGCACCCAGCCTAACAATCCAAAATGATTCTTTCTCATTTAAATTAGAATGCCATCCTGTTTTACATGATTTATTACCTTGGATTTTGTCTATAATAGTGAATTGGAATGTAGCAGTGCTGTGGGTTATAATGTGTTTATACAAGGCATTGGATGTCCTTTTATTTCTAATATCACTGAGGTGTCCACTAATCCTAAATCTCAATGGGTGAGATGTTTGTCCTACATAAAATGCAGAACAAAACTACTTTGTTAGGTAGATCACCCAGTCACTGCTGCAATTACGAAAACATTGTATTTAGTATAACTTGGAAGGGTTACTGCTGGTAAATTCTTTGGTTTGAGAAATGTGTGCACAAGCACTACAGTGCCACACAAAATGCTGCCCACTAATTTGTCCCCAAATAGGGTGACTTGTTGTTTATTAGATGGAATGGAGTGTTTATAGTGAGTTAAATAGGAGTTTATTGCACCGCCCTTTTGGTAGGAAAATAAACAATGTGGTGGAAGCATTTCTGCTAATTTTTCATTGGCCAACAACATATCCCAGTGTTTGTTTATGATGTTTCTGAAACTATTTGGGTTTCATCCATAAGTTGTAACCAAATGAATGGGTTGAGAAGTTTGTGTGTCCCTGCTTGTAGATGTGAATCTATATTTAAGTAAGTTATTTCGGTCTTGGTTTGTTGCAAATGCACAAGCCCTTTGTATGAAGTCTGTAGGATAACCTCTGTTGATGAATCTATGGGATAAATCATTACTGTAAATTATGTAAGCTTCATCAGTAGAGCAAATATGTTTAATGCATAAAAATTGGGACTTGGGTATATTTTGGATGATGTGGTGAGTGCGATGGCTAGTGGCATGAAGTAGGATATTGAATTGTGGGAATTTTCTGAAAGCCTCCGTTCTAAGTGTATTGTCATCCTGTCTGAAAATATGAACATCAGAAAATGTGATTTGATTGTAGTCCCAGTTTAATGTGAATTGGATACCCCACTTATTTTCATTTAAATATTGTACAAACTCCTGCACATATATCACCCCTCCACACCATCCAACAATCATCCAAATAATGTCTTCAGATGTCCATATTCTGTAAATATATATTGTGATTGTCATCATAAATCAATTGCTCTTTGATGTAGCCCATAAAGAGTCAGCATAAATAGGAGTGAATGATGCTCCCATAGCAGTTCCTCAAACTTGCCAATAGCACTTCCCATGAAAATAAAAAAAACATTTTTTGTGAGGACATGTTCAGTTAACCAAACTAATAGAGTATTAAATCCAGGAGTGCATAATTCAGCTTTGTCCAGCCAAAATTGAATGGCTTCTAATCCTGCCCAGTGTTGGATGTTGGTGTATAGGGCATTGACATCTAGTGTGTGTAGAAGCCAGCCCTGGTTCAACTGGGTGTCTTTGATGATATTTAGAAACTGAGTGGTATCTTTGATTCTAGATCTGACTAGGGGTAGCAATGGTTGTAAATATTCTGTGAGGAAAGCAGATAGTGGTTCTGTCAGAGATACTTTACCTGATACGATTGGGCTTCCCGGTGGTTGTGTGGGGTGCTTGTGTATTTTAGGTAATAGATAAAGGTATTGCAATTTAGGATCTGAAAGAGTTAATTGATACCTAACACTCAGACTAATGATCCCTTCTTCCTGCATCAATTCCAAAAATGAGTCAATTTCTTTTTTGAACTTAAATATTGGATCTAAGGGCATATGTATGTAAAATTAGGCATTAGACAATTGTTTGTTGGCCTCTGCACTATACATGGTCCAGTCCATGATGACCACTGCCCCACCTTTGTCAGCTGGTAAAATCACTAGGTCATGGTTATTACTGAGATTATGTAACACTTCCTGTTCTTGTTTGGTGAGATTGTGATTGATGTTGTTATGTACATTGTGGTTGAAATGTAGTTCTTTCAAGATACACACCTTAAATACTGAAACATGTTTGTCCATGGGAGGCATGAAGCTGGATTTATGGAAATGAAACCCAGTAGATCTTAGAGTTGGATTTGTGCCTGAAAAAAAAAACAATTTCAGATTAAGAGTTCTACATAATTTATTTATATTGTTTACTAGAGCAGGTTCAGAAACAGAAAATGCTGGGACAGAATTTAAACCTTTATTAAGCAGTTTTGTTTCCACCTCCAAAAGAGTCTGAGAAGAAATGTTGTGTACATTGTTAATGTATAATGTGATAGAATCTTGTCCAAAAGTTGTTGGATATTGTGGACTTCTTCAGAGCTTTCTACCCCCTATCTCTCTTGACCCGAAAGGGTCACTATTACATCTTCTCTTGGCAGCTGGAGACACTTGGGTGGAGATGGATTCTCTATCCATTACAGAAGATATGTCATCTCCTGAGGTCCCCCTATGGGTATTCCCCCTATTCCTTAATATGCATCTGGGTTGTTTCTTTGTATTAATGTGTTTGTGTCTTGAATTTTGAAATCTGACACTTTTATATGTACCAAATGGTTTCCCTCTGTCATAATCAAGTCTATCTCTGTTGAATTTTTATATTTTCTTCTTTATCAATTGTTGCTCCAAGGATGATACATTTTTATCTAAAATATACAAATGTTTCTTAAAAAAAGGTTCCCCTTTATAAACTTTTACTTCATCACAATTATCTGTAACCTCTACAATACATTGGTCTATTGTTCTTTCATAGTAGGAGATACGAACAACAAATGTAATGGATGCTTTTTGTTGGGCTTGAACCCAATCTTGGGATAATTTTTCATCTACCTGACGAACCAAGGGTTGGATGCGAACCCTTAGGTACCATGAGGTAATATCCTTAAGTATGTATGCCTTGAAAAGCTTCAATTGCAAAATGTTGGACCTAAGTGTTCTCATACCTTTGGTAGATTTTTGAAATAATGCTTCACATAAACTGTCAGGATCATTCATACCCAAATGTGAATTTTCTAAGCTTGATCGTCTCAGACCAAAAACCTCTAGATTGTCACGGTCTGCTGTGAGACCTTCCAATAGTTTTGAAAGATCAATATTGTGAATAAAAGGTTGGTATCACTTCCTAAATACCTAAATGTGCCCAACCTAACTACTATTTCACAAACAGTTATTGCATATCTAAACAGTCTAAATCAATCTTAAATAATATACCAAGATATCAAAAGGGTTGCTCCCAATAAATTTCAAGCAGTGACTCAGATATAAAGTATAGCCAATTAAGATATTATCTATATCTGAGGAATATACGTCAATCCAACCCACATTTGAGAATTGTCTTTTAAGTCATTGTCAATATTGAAAGTTCACACTATTTTCAGTGAATTCCTAATTTATAGGGATATGAAAAAGAGAGAATGTCTGTCTAATCATCCTAAAGAACAAAGGATGTTTGTAAAGCACCATAAATGCTGGCCGACTTTCGTCTCTGCCAAAAATGTTCTTTGTTAATTTTTATATATATATATATATATATATATATATATATATAACAAAGAGAGACAATCTCAAAATATTTGCACGAATACTTCTGATATTTTGATATTTTAAAAAGCTGACTTTCGTCACTAATCTTGAATGGTATTGGTGCCAATTCTATGAAAAGAGCTAATTAGGCATCTCCACTCATCAGTTTTGATACTATTTAAAAGTTATAACTTACTTGTATTATATGTGGCTACTATGCATATGTTAGAAAGAATCCTCTCTCAATGCACATCCCCCATGCATAGTTGTGGTTATTGGATCTATCCATATACTTAAAAAATATTAGGGTTAAGCCATATTGACAATGACTAAAGACCCACCCTATGGTGAATCAATAAATGTTAAGATGAAAATAGATATAAAAATACAAATGGCTATAGTTTATAGAGAGAACCGCTGAAAATATTGAGTAGTATGATCAAGCTATTTTGTTGGACGTTCTCTTAAATAAGAACATATATGTAGTAGAAGCACTATGATGCACACATACAAATCCATGTTGTGTCAGGTATATATAGTGAACAATGTTCAATGTTGAGATGCAGATCAGGAATTCACTGAAAATAGTGTGGGCCTTCAATAATGACAATCCCCCGGATTTACTAAACTTCCGTGCAGGACTAATTTAGTCCTGCATGGAAGCAGCAGTTTAAGAGAAGGATGACAGCACGCCATGCATATTAATGATGGCGTGCTGTCTGAACTCTTAATGGTGCACAGACCGTGGACAAGTGCAGGCGGCGTGTCTGAGAGCAGAGCTCGCAGAATAAACATATCCCTGCAAAGTAAAAGAGAATAATGTATAAATAAATCAGTGAGACTGCTCACAAGTGTCCGCATATCCCCACCAACAATCCCCATGTGTTCAATAGCAACATTACAGTCAAATAAAATGAAGAAATCCTATTATTTATTTTTTAAAACCCCGAGTAAAGCTAACCATAGGTGTGCGTGTTTGCCCATCGGTTAGCTATGGTTAAAGCAGCTGAAAAGACTGAAGAGGATAAAAAATGATATATAAGCAAATAAAGCAGCACAGCAATAGTGTAGTGGTTCAAGCATCTGCCTAATGAACAGGCATTCCCGGTTCAAATCCCACTGCAGCACATACCATGTTCCATGGGAAATCTGTATATGAACATATTTTTACATCTTTTTGCTGTATAACTTGCATAATAACATTTAAATGTGAACTGGAGTACTCCATTAAATGCACATGTGAAATGTCAGTTCCATAATTAATAAGGCACTAGTAAGCAGGGTTAAGCAAAAATAAGCAGTAGTAAGCGTGTTTAAGTATGTTTGTGCAGGAGTAAGCATTGCCTACACAGATTAAGCAATGTAGAAGCTAACTGAATGGGGTTAGCAATGCTTACCATCGCACAAACCCATGCAAACCCGCTTACAACTGCTTTAAAGTGCCTTAATCACTCTGGATCCAATGGCCCATGTTCTGTCCAGCAACAAAATAAACTGCCTCTGCAAGGCTCAAACTCAGGATCCTGGACACTATAGTCACAGTAGTTAACCACTAAGCCATCATAGCAATAGATGAGCATGAGGTATCAGGAAACTAATTCTCACCACAGGAAAATCAAACAAAACATGTGAACTGAATCCATGTACAGTGTGAAGTGGTAAAACCTGCTACATAACATAAATATGTGAACTGGAGTACTGCAGTAAGGCCCGATGTGATGTGTTATTGTAATAAAGTGTTGAAGTTCCCAGAACCCCATACAGCGTACGTACACATGAATCAAGGATACAAGACACATATATAAAATGTAATGAAGAAGATATCAATGCCGAAAGGCAAATATCATGCAAATTGAATATTAAGCACCACTAAGCATTGCACAGTACTGCTACCCAGACTACTGGCAGGATACTACCAGTAGGAGAAACAGTGTCAATCAGCAAAGTCTAATCTTAAACAAACACATGTTCATCCCTAGCAGGACGACCCCAAAAATTCTGCTAAAAATATTCCACGGGGTAAAATACCATGCCTTACAGGTAAGCAAAGAAGGATATGTATGTTTGTGGACTGAATGTGTGGGAACCCTGAAGATCCATGGGGTGAGACAACGTACATGATGGGTCCTGAGAAGTGCAGAGTGGGGAATGCTTAGTGGTGTGGTGAGATTCGGATGGAACCTGTAGGAAGTATGATTGATGTGGAGGAGGGAGGGAGGTGGTTGAGGGAATGATGGGTAAGACATGATGGGCCGAGGTGTGCTGCGGTTGGATGGACCCGTTCTAATGGGACCACCCCATGGATGTAAGAGAGAAAGGAGGGGGGAACAAGAAGGTAACTGAGACATACCATTTCCCATGAAAAAGCACGGTATGAGTAATATGTATGTTGTATAACCCATGGATTAACATATAAATATATATATATATATATATATATATATATATATATATATATATATATATTTATATATATATATATATATATATATATATATATATATATATATATATATATATATATATATATGGTTCCCTATCAGAAGCCTGAAACACTATAAGCTTGAAAATCAAAATCCTGAAACCAAAAGCTTGAAAATTCAAAATCGAAACCCAAAATCCTGAAACTCAAAATCCTGAAAACACAAATAATGCTAATATGTCACTATAAAGACACTAATATCTACCAACTGACCTTGACCCTAACCCTAACCCTAAGGTCCGTCAATATCGCACACTCATCTGACCCGCGCCTAACCCTAACTCACTTAAACCACCCCTAACCTCAATATTTGTCACTATTGCATACATGCCTAACCTGCGCCCTAACCCTAACTCACTTAAACCGCCTAACCCTAACATAAAACCAAAGACACTCACCTGAACCCAACACATGACCTAACACCACAGGGCTAACAATAGCAAAGCCACAATGACGTCAGTATGTCCATTTTGTGTTTTCAGGATTTTGAGTTTCAGGATTTTGGGTTTTCGGGATTTTGAATTTTCAGGCTTTTGGTTTCAGGATTTTGATTTTCAATATATATATATATATATATATATATATATATATATATATATATATATATATATATATATATATATATATATATATATATATATATATATATATATATATATATATATATATATATATAGTATATATATATATATATAGATATATATATATACATATATAGACATATATGACATAGAGTACTGCAGGAAATGCACATGTGAGGTGTCTGTAGCATTATGCATAAAGCAGTAGTCAGGTTAAGCAGCAAGAAGCAGTAGTAAGCATATGTCAGCAGCAGTAAGCGAGTATAAGGCCATGTGCATGGGTTTGCGTGAAGGTAAGCACTGCTAATTTCCAGTTACAGTGTCCTACACCCAATAAGCCTCTAAATAGCTTAACCTGTGTAGGCAGTGCTTACCCCCATGCAAACCCGCTTACAACTTTTCAAAAGTACCTTAATCACACTGTATCCAATGGCCCTTGTTCCACAAAAAAATAAACTGCCTCTGTAAGGCTCAAACACAGGTACCTGCACACTATAGTTACAGTAGTTAACCACCAGGCCATCATAACAATAGCTATGAATGAGGTATCAGCAAACAAATCCTCACCACAGGAAAGTCAAACCAAACATGTGAACTGAATCTATGTACAGTGTGATGTTGGATAACCTGCCACAGAACATAAATATGTGAACTGGAGTACTGCAGTAAGCATAGATCTGAGGTGTGATTGTAATAAAGTTTAGAATTCCCCAGGTCCCCATAGAGTGTATGTACACATGAATCACGGATACCAGACACATATATAACCTGTAATGAAGAATAAATCATTGCCAAATGGCAAATATAGTGCTAATTAACTATTAAGCAATGCTAACCGCAGCACAGCTCAAGTTAAGAAGTGTAAGCAATGTCTAGCGAAGCCAATTCAATCTGCCTAGTGGTATACCTCTTTAAGCAGTGCCAACCTTATATAAGCAGGTGTGCCCATAGCTTAGACTTTTCAAAACTGGCCAATCATGGGAAAGTGTGGGAAAATGGCCATATTTAAACCCCACAGGTGGGAATACTTCTCATACTGCAGGCAGAATGGCTGGTGTGGGTGAAGGCACTCGATTTAGAGCGCAGCACTGGGCATCCAGGTGTCAAAAATCATGGTATGGCTCCTGGTAAAACACCATGATTAGAGACTACTGCAGGGCCAGTACCAGGGCGCGCAGTATAAAACGGAGGCCTGGGACAGTCTCACCCGTGACCACACCAGTGCCACAGGTATCCCCCGGACTGGTGAGCAGGTCAGTCACCACCATGCTGACCTGAAGTGGCATAGGGAGGATGTACTGGAACAGTGGATCCAGGAGTCTTGGCAGATGCCTCATGCCCCAGGACAGAGTAAGTACTCATTTTACTAAGTAGTAAATAATTGCCTAGCTTGTGTACTATGGAAAGGTATGGCTAAATATCACTGCATTTCTCTGACAGTTGCAGATGAGCAGGCTGCAAACCAGCAAGCCTATGATGCTAGGCTGGAAAGGCTGCGTCGCGAGGCAGGTTAGTAATAAGTCTGCATGTACTGTCATAACAAATAAATATAAGAGCCGTAGAAAGTGTTGTATCAGTAGAAATAAATGTGTAATAGTTTGTGAATAAAGGTATAACCCCTGGAGTGCTTCTGTTTACTCTTCTCTCATATGTTGGCGATCTGTTCAATACTATAAATAGTACTGTTGTATCTTAAGCTGTGTTACCCATACAGTGGTAAGCAGATAAAATGGGCATGAAGTTCTGCATAACAATGTTGGAAGTGCCAAGAGGTCAGTTAAATTGTACAAGTTAGGGAGACTTAGATAGAAAACAGTGGAAAGCTGTACATCAATTCCCTGATAGCACAGTGTACTGTGATGTTGGCTATAATATTTTGTCACACATAGCAGGGGTTTGACTCCTGGGAGTGCTACTAAGTTGTATGCATAATCATACCTCACAACTGTAGAGATATTGATACAATGTTAAGATAGAAAGCTGTGTGCATAATTATACCCAACTGTACAGAATTTGCTAGAATGTTCAAATTGAAAGTTGTATGCATATTCATACCCCACAACTGTTCCAATCGGTCCAGCATGTCCAGATAATGGCCCTTATCACTAGCTTGGTACCCTGTTCCCCTGAAAATCCAATGTGATGTTCCAAGAATTGTAGGCAGCTGTCAATCACATATAACTGATATTCAAATGTACACAGTCAGAGATTGTATATGGAAACAAACCTGTCATTCTAGCACCTCACCCAAAGTGTAAGACAGCAATTCTCAGCATATGTTGCATTAACACCTGCAGCCTGTCATGCCAGTATGTATGACACGGGTCATGTATATAATAATATATAAACATACCAGTTGTACAATATAAGGCCATTGTGTAGTGTAATAATACATGTAAGGGAAAGACCACTGCAGTGACTAAGAATGTTGTGAAAACTACAAGGATATATTAGTTGTTAATTGAACTCTCTCTCTCTCATCCCTACCATATGTGCATAATAACCCAATGACACTCCTCAACTGGTATGTGTACATTCTAACCATTTGTTGAGACATATGTCCTAATGGTTTATAAATACTCACATTTGTTTCTATGCATGTGCCATGTGAAAATACACCAATATTGGTGGCCTGTTGCCATCAATGAAACCTATTTCTCCTGTAATGGCCACTGTTGTTCCATATATGCATGTGATCTGCTTGCTCTGCAACTGTGTTAATTCTGGTGAGTCGGGCTAATGGGAATACCTATGCATGCTGTTATAACTAATCCTGAATGCTGTTGACTGTTACTAACCCATATCTGTCATAAACGTGTGACAACACAGCTCATATGGGAAAGCCAGTCCCAGTGGTCCCACCTGTCCCACCTCAGCTGGCCATGGTACCAGGCACCAGCACATCTGGGGCCCAGCCTGGGACCTTCTTCTCCATGGGCCCTGAGCCACCTTAGGGTGGAACTTCTGCAGGGGATGGGGCTCACCCCCCTCCGGAGCAGGTAAGGAGGGAAACCTGTCACCCATCAACAGGTCTGGCCCGTGGTGCATAAGGAGCTCGATCTGGAGTATCGAGAGCGGCTATGCCAGCTTGAGGGCCAAGTGGCGCTATTAGAAGGTGAGCCTGCCCTTCCTACACAGCCCCCACCACAGCCACCTTCAGGGCAGTGAAGGTGCAGTGGTGACTGCCCATGGGTGGGGACCTCAGTCCCACTGTTTTCAGTTCAGGGCTCATGGGCTTGTGACTTCCAAACACCCCTCCCCATCCAAGGTGTTTACTCCCCATATGTGTCATATACCGACCCTGTATGTGTCTTGTTTGTCTTGTCTGTTAACCTACCCAACCTACCTCCCCAGATATACCTACTACCCCTCCCCAACATCCAACTCTCACCTGAAAAAAAAGGCAACCTGTTCCCTTAAAAAAATCTCTCCCCATACATAGCTGTCCATTTTGCACACGTTTCCAATGGAAAAATGTAATCTGGTCCAATTGGCATCACAATGAATATATGTTGTCCTCACCCATCTCCCAGGGGTTTGAAGGTCCAAATGTACTTGCAAATATAGTGTATATGCACATCTGTTGCTGTAGAAGAAATGGGCAGCTATGGATTGTTCCTATACCCTTCCTGCCCATGTCTAGCTATTTTCCCTACTTTCACTCTTTGTGCCCTATTTTTCACCACTTTCCTATCAACCCCTTTTTCTTTTCTTTTAAAGGAATTAGCACAGGGGTAAACTGTAGTAAGCAATTTTAATCAGCGGTAAAAACGGGTTTGCGCGGAATTGCGCAGGGGTAAGCTAGGCCTACACAGGTTGAGCAATCTGAAGCTAACTGTAAGAAAACATAAGCAGAAGTTGGCAGTGCTTACCATCATGCAATCTCACGCAAACCTGCTTACAACTGCTTAAAAGTGCCTTAATCACTCTGCAGCCAATGTCCCATCTTCTGCCCAGCAACAAAATAAGCAGCCTCTACCAGTATCAAACCCAGGACCCTGCACACCATAGCCAAAGTAATTTACCATTTAGCCATTACAGATATACATATCCTTGATGTGTTCACAAACATATCATCCAGCCCAGTCATTCAACAGTACAGATAATGTATTCCAACATGTAGATGCATGTGTGTAAGTGAATATATTAATGTCTAAACAGGTACAACATATGTATATATATATATATATATATATATATATATATATATATATATATATATGTATATATTATAGATATATATATATATATATATATATATATGTGTGTGTGTATGTATATATATATATATATATATATATATATATATATATATATATATATATATATATATATATATATATATATATATATATATATATATATATATATATATATATATATATATATATATATATATAAATACTTATGAACATATACACATGCAAATGCCTGCATCTATAGATATATATGTCCACATCAACATGTCTAAACATATACGGCAGGTTTTATTTATATATATATATATATATATATATATATATATATATATATATATATATATATATATATATATATATATATATATATATATATATATATATATATATATATATATATATATATATATATATATATATATATATATATATATATATATATATATATATATACATATACATACACATACATACATAGGTATATATGGACATACACCTGTAGATAATAGGAAGATAACAAAACATATATGTCCTCATGCAAGTTCAATGGGGTTGAGAGGCCCCACACAATATACGTCTGGTATGAATAGGTATAGCCACTCAGCCAAGCACAACCATCCTGTAATACAGTACCAAGTGCTGCAGATCCCATAACCAGGACCAGATACAACATGGCCATCCCTAGGATACATATACACAGACAAATATATGCAGATACAGGTATACATATGTACGTATATATATGTATAGCTATGCATATATATATATACATAGATATATATGTAACTACACATACACACGCAGACATTTTTACAGTAATATACATATGTAGTATGTGCACACAATATGGAGCAGCCAGTATTCCTACTGTCACCACCGTAACAACTGGAAACTGTATAAGCCACCCATACAAATGACATTCAAAGCCTGCAACAAATACCCACAGAGATATCAAAGGGTATAACACCACACACAGGTGTGCATAAATGAATGTGAAAGCTTTATTTGTGTACTATGACAGTCGCATATGCCATGTCATATAGCTGTTTAGACACTGACATCCTAATGAACAGTGTAATGCAACTGTGGAACAGTTATACTAAGACAGTAGTCTGGAACGGTTGACATATGTTACTGTCTAGACTGAGGCCTTCAAGTAGTACATCAGGAATGACTGACTGGCCTAAAGAATACCAGACAATCAACAGTACATAATGCAGATGTATAGATCAGCAGCCTCTATCTACACTCTGTACACAATCCCTAGGGGATACAGACCCCAGTTGACAAAATGGGATGTATCTGTTACATAACAAGGCATACCTGAAACCATCACAATCACACTGACAAACAGAACATCCCGTATGGCAGGAGACAGTAGGCCTGCATTTACCCAAGGTGGATCATATGGTAAAGTACATCCAGATACCTTAAGCCAGCTTATCCCAGATACCCACACATGTTGTAACAGTCTAGGTTAGTCATGGTGCACCCCCCTTCACTCACTAATACTGGGCCATATACCACTGTTACATACACTGGCCTCTGAAGTGCATTAGGGCACACATGTATTGTGTAGGTGAAACCCACACATATATGGCCTCAACTCCCCAGTATGTGTGGGGGACACAACAGCATTGGGGTGATGACAGGAATGACAACATGACATACACACAGCCCACTACATACAACCCCTGACAGCATGTCATATGTGCAAAGGCCGGTATGTAGGTGGAGGACAGAGGCTGGAACACAGACACATACATGTAAAACTGTTGTCATACAGTAAGCAAAATATGTATATGTGTACATACCTATATGGATATATGTATACTTATATATACATATATGTTCGCCATATGTCCTGCACATGGCTTGGAGCCCTACCTCAGCCACAACAGTCCCAACCTCTCAGTGCAAGGGGATGTCACCTATGTAGTGCAGGTATATTTGTAGACTATTGCTACTGTAATTGGGAATGTCTGTACAGAAATAGTGTGTGCAGGAGGCCACATCTGCTGTTAACATGTGTGCCATTGGCTACTTACAGACATCCTAAGGTCATCATAGTACAGTACCACTGCTAGCACAGTAATGCCCCTGTGGACTACAGCTGTGATATGGCCAATATATGTGGACAGTCTGACTCAATCGGACACAGAACCCCTTCATGCAAGACATGTGGACCAGGCCTGTCAATGTGGATGTTAACAGCCATGTAGATGGGTATAACAAGTACATACTGGTATACATTTGCCCCCATAGGCTATGCATTCATACACCCCTGTCTGTCCTGACACTTAATAACCGCTGGCACAGAGGTGCCATGGCCACATACTATCCACTAGTTACTGACATACATCTGAACAGGATCCCACTGTGTTGTCTGACATACATGGCTGTTATGGTGGCCAGGCAGCAGCACATCTGGCAAGTATCTGGACATGACATCTCACTGGATAAGTACAGTAAGCTGCTAGGCATGTAACAAAGCACAGTGCAGGCTACAGGCTGACTGACTCAACATTGGGCTACATCTCCTATGTGGGAATACACATCTACCTGCATAGACAGCAGGCTCTACAGGCCCTTCAATACCATCCCAAGGTCTGGAAACATAGATTAACATACCAATCCAGCCATACATCCCTATGCCACTCAATGGTTTGCCACATGGCTTACTGACAGAACCCAAACTGTAGTTGTAACTGACTCCAAATCCATCTCCAGACACGTGGCAAGTCGAGTACTTAAGGGTTCAGTCCTGGGACCACTGTTGTTTGGCATCTACATCTCTGAAGTAAAGACAAACAGTACGGGACTCTGATTAACAAAGGTAACAGATGACTGCAAAATCGGTGTCATTATGAGCCTGACTGTACTGCATGATATGTTATAGATACGAGCCTGACATCATACAGGTGGGTTGGAGTACTGTTAACATCTTGTGCCCTTGCTGTATAATGTCCTGGTTATGGGATCTGCAACAGTTGGTAGTATATTGCAGGGCAGACGTGTTTGGCTGTGGAGGGGAGAATACCTATTCATGTATGACGTATGTTGTTTGTGCCTGTCAACCCCATTAATGGCGCATGTGGACATATATGTTACTGCTATGTTCCCACTTTATCTATAGATGTATGCCTGTATATACCTATATAATTATAAATATCTGCTTACATATATGTGAATATATACATATATATATATATATATATATATATATATATATATATATATATATATATATATATATATATATATATATATATATATACATATATATATACACACATATATCAATATGTTGCATCTGTTTAGACATTAATATATTTTCACACACACATACATCTACATGTTGGAATACATTCTCTGTATTGTTGAATGACTGGGCTGGATGTTATGTTTGTGACTACATTAGGGTTATGTATATTTGAGATGGCTTAGAGGCAAATCACTTTGGCTGTGGTGTGCATGGTCCTGGCTTCTAGCCTAGCAGAGGGTGTTTAATTTTGTTGCTAGGCAGAACAAGGGTCGATGCATACAGAGTGATTAAAGCACTTTAAAGCAGTTGTGTGCGGGTTTGCATGGAAGTAAGCACTGCTAAAGTCTGGTTACAGTTTTTTCCCCCTTAATTTAAAACCTTTCCTTTTCTGAAAAAATTGCCCTAAA
>NC_056739.1:1867728727-1867751227 GCF_019279795.1 Protopterus annectens
ACATTTTTGGGCACCAAAACCCTTATGCATGCCATATGTACAAATGCTGACAGTGGTGTGGCTGACAGCACATACACAGGGCCAGTATAGACATGTTGCTGTGATAACCTTGTATATTTTCCACTGTAATGGTGTTTGTTGCAACATATTTCATATGAGGGATATGAAGTCAGTAACTGTCTCAGCCTTCACCATCTACAGACTGCAATCCTCAAACTACCGTCTGCATTCCACAGAGAGATGCACTGTGGATAACACATGAAACCAAAGGCACAACATTGCCCAGTCTGCAGATGATCCTGCAGATGGGGATTCCTCATATACATGGAACTGAGATGGCAGGTATTACTACATGTACGACAGGCATATCCAGACAAACACTATTAAACCAACTTCACTCCAAATGCAGTATAGCAGCACTTACAGTCTGTAGTCAGGTCAGGCACATCCGCCTCCTGTTTGCTGCCCTCTTTCCACAGTGTATGTTGTTGGAGGTAAATCCCCAATCCATCTGGGATGCTGTTTGCCAAACAACAGATCTAGTTCCTGATCACAGTGACTGAAAAGGCCCAGCACCACCATGATGTTCCTATGTATTGGAATGTGTTTCCATGCAATTGGCTATGGGATTGTTAATACAGCTATTCCTCATGCTATCAGCTAGGGGAGGTCTGCAATTCATGCACAGGCCAACAGCTGATCATGAGCATCACATAAAATACACATACTGCTGCCTAAGCAAGGCAGGAGTGGGTCTCTGCATCCACCAGAGAGGGGGTGGGGGAGGCAAACAGAGGCAAATACATGTCAGGGACGGGTGGAAGTGTAAAACTGAAGCATGTTGTTGTGTCACACACCTACCAGCACAGGGTATCAAACCCCCAACATCTATGTAGTGTTATCACAGTTTGATGCAGTTATTGGATGCACCACATGGGTTACCTGATGTGGAGCACTCAGAACATATATGTGAGGGCGAGTGACATCTGCAACAGGGATACAGTAGATATATGGTAGGTGTCGTACACGTGCCTGTCTGCATGAACAGGTGCCAGAGTCAACACAGCCACACAGGGACGCACACACACTGACACACTTGGCAGGACCAGGAGTGCAACTCATCACTAGTGGGATTGCCACAACACATCAATGTGCAGGTATCACATGCACCACACGGGTCATACAAAGGCCGTATGGGCAAAGTGTACGAGGAGATGTCAGACATTAGACAGCATGCTTCAGTAAGCTCTGGGAGGTTTTAGTGAGTGTGGATGTGGACATACGCACCATAAAACACACACACACACACACACACACACACACACACACACACACACACACACACACACACACACACACACACAGTGCCAGTTCTGACATGCATGGGTGCATGTCTACATGGGTGTGTGGTGGTCAACTGTGCCAGCAGGCTGTACAAGGGTAGGTGATGGGTATACCTAGGCATCAGGCCACATGACAATGGTCTGCATTGTGGCTCAGGCCTGTAGTTACTGCATTTGCTCACACAGGTTGGTATTGCATCCCCCATTGAGTCACCTGGGTGACTATTGTGTGTGGCCGATGTTGTACACCACATACCATATATGTGCTCCTTAGTCCATGACATGGATGGTGTCTGGCATGTGTACACCTCCAACATGCATGTACAGTGACATGTGGAACTGTACCTGGGGTGTCTGGCCCATGCTGTGAACACAGATTATCATCGGATGTGCCAGTCTTGCTCACCTGTGGCAGGAACTGGTACTGGGCAGCAGGTTTACCCTTCACCTGCATTGATGGCATGCCAACAGCATTCCCTGATGTCAGTGTCATCAGTCCATATAGAACATGTTGTCAGGCATGGTATGTCCATTGTAAGTCACATGTGAAGGCACCACAGGTGGTGCAGGTGTCCGTTGGGGAACATGGTAGAGGTGCACTGTCTGCACGCATGTGCATATTGGACAGATGGGCAGGGTGACATGCCCCCTGTAGCCCACTGCTATTACTGCATAGCTACTATCAGTGGCCACAATGCAGTGTACTACCCATGTATTGGCTGCTGCCTAGGCATGTGTGTTCATATGACACATGGGTTAAGTGTGTGCTCTGGGTAATAGTGCGGTTGCTAACTTGGATTGTCTGGCCTTGATGTCACATGTATGGGTATTGCTTTGCATCCCAGCCTCCCAGATAATTTACATCTGTTATCCCTGTATGGGTGACGTTGTGATATATAGTAGTGCCACCATTAAATAAATTAGCAAAAACCCTCCACAATGCCCACTCACTCACCTCTACACAGGATATGAGTTACAAACGCACACCTGTCATGTCTAGGAGTAGAACCCTACCTCACTACTTTATTATACTACAGCACTATGCAGTTATAGTACATGCCACAGACATTACTGGAGTACTATTTCCCCTAAGGTGTATTTCACAGTGAATGACATCAGCAGGATTACCAAAGTAGGGCATTTCAACTGTACTGCAAGTGACTAGCCTAAAATGCATTGCTCCCTACACAGACAGTGAGACACACACAAAACATCCACAACTAACACGTGTGGGTATAGAACCTCTGATCAAGGTCTATATCATACTACAGCTGTCATAGGACACACTGCAGGGATTGCTAGAGACATATTTCCCCAAAGGTGATTTCACATTGAATGACATCAGCAGGTTTACATAGTAGGGCATTTCAACTGTACTGCAAGTGACTAGCCTAAAATGCATTGCTCCCTACACAGACAGTGAGACACACACACAACATCCACAACTGACATGTGTGGGTATAAAACCCCTGACCAAGACCTATATCAAACTACAGCATAGAGGAGGTATAAGCCACACCACAGGGATTACTAAAGAATTTTCTCTCCAGAGTTTTACTTCACAATGAATGACATCAGCAGGATTGGCAATGTAGGGCATTTGAAATGTACTGTGAGTGAGTAGCCTATGATGCATTGCTCCATACACAGACATTGCAACACACACAACAAAATCCAGAACTGCCATGGGTGGAGATGGAACCCTGACAGTTCTAAACCACACTACAGCAGTACACAGTTACAGGACGCTCTACAGAGATTACTGGACTATGACTTTCCCACAGGTGTATTTCTAGGTGTGTGACATCAGCAGCCTTGCCAAAGTCGAGTATGTGTATTGTATGGGGTATGAGTGGCCTAAGAAGCATTAATCATTACTCAGTCAGACACACAAACACACAGATTTACACACCAACACACACAGTTACCAGATCTGGGGTTTGAACACCTACCCAATTATTTTATCACACTAGAGTAGTACACAGTTACAAGATGCACTACAGAGATTAATGGGCTATGATGTCCCCAGATGTGTATTTCTAGGTGAGTGACATCATCAGCCTTGCCAAAAATCGAGTATGGGTATTGCATGGGGTGTGAGTGGCCTAAAAAGGATTGCTCTCTACTCATGCAGACACATACACACCAACACACATACACATAGTTGCCAGGTCTGGGGTTAGAACACCTGCTTCACTACTTTATTACACTACAGCAGTATGCAGTTACAAGGCATGCTATGGAAATTACTGGGCTATAATTTCCCCAGAGGTATATTTCTAGGTGAGTGACAGCAGCAGCCTTGCCAAAGTCCAGTATTTGTATTGTATGGGGTGTGAGTGGCTTAAAAAACATTGCTCTCTATTCAGACACACAAACACACATACACACAGTTGCCAGGTCTGGGGTTAGAACATCTACCTCATTACTTTATCACACTAGAACAGTATAAAGTTACAAGATGCACTATGGAGATTACTGAGCTATAATTTTCCCAGAGGTGTATTTCTAGGTGAGTGACATCAGCAGCTTTGCCAAAGTTGAGTATGTGTATTGTACGGGGTGTGACTGGCCTAAAAAGCATTGCTCTCTACTCAGTCAGACACACACACACACACACACACACACAGTTTCCAGGTCTGGGGTTAGAACATCTACCTTACTACTTAATCACAGCAGTACAGTTACAAAACATGCTACGGAAATTACTGGGCTACAATTTCCCAGAGGTATATTTCTATGTGAGTGACATCAGCAGCCTTGCCAAAGTCAAGTATGTGTATTGTACGGGTGTGAGTGGCCTAAAAGCATTGCTCTCTTTTCGGTAAGACTCACACACACAGTTGCCAAGTCTGGGGTTAGAACATCTACCTTATTACTTTATCACACTAGAGTACTACATAGTTACAAGGCATGCTACAGAGATTACATGGCTATGATTTCCTCAGAGGTGTATTTCTAGGTGAGTGACATCAGCAGCCTTGCCGAAGTCGAGTATGTGTAATGTATGGGGTGTGAGTGGCCTAAAAAACATTGCACTCTACACAGTCAAACACACAGATTTACATACCAACACAATTGCCAGGTCTGGGGTTAAAACACCTACCTCACTACTTTATCACACAAGAGCAGTATGTAGTTACAAGGCAAGCTACAGAGATTACTGGGCTATGATTTCCCCAGAGATATAGTTCTAGGTGCGTGACATCTGCAGCCTTGCCAATGTTGTGTGTATGAACTGTACTGAGTGTAAGTAGCCTAGAACGCATTTATCTCTGCACAGGCAGAGACCGAGACATGCACACATACACACACTCACACAGTTGCCAAGTCTGGGGTTAAGACTACTACATAACTTGTTTATTAGTACACCAGTACACAGTTATGGGACGTGCCATGGGAATTACTGAGCTGCAGCTCCCCCAAAGATGTATTTCACATTGGATAACCTCAGCAGGCTTGTCATGATACTGCTATGGGGTGGATGGTGTGTGCATGAGCCGTAACCCATTCATGTAGGGGTGGACATGCCACATGCAGGCAAACACAGGGTCATATGCCACAGGTACCTGTATACAGCTACTAGATGACATCTTCCTTGTACAGTCATATTGCATGGCTGGCACTTGCAACACACCGTCATGCTGACAGATACTGGTGGCTAGTATCTGCAGTGAGGGACACCTGCACCTCATGTGTTTGGGGCCCTTTGGCTGTGTGCTGGGTGAGACAGGCCCAGATGTCTCCTTGTCACCTGTCACCCCCTTCAACACTTCTATGTCCGTCCACCTTTGACTTATTATAGTGTGTTGTCCTTACATATATGTCTGTATTCCAATCCACTGTGTGTGCAAGGTAGGAGTGGTGCATACTGACATGTGTCCACACTGAGAACTGCAACTGCCAGATATGTCTGGTCCACTGTTGTTTGCTGACATGGCCTTCTTGTGTTTAAGTGTGTGAGCATGCCCAGTATGGGCTTTCAGTATGTTGTTGACCGACATTGCCTTCATTTCGCTGTGCGTGAGCATGCACAGTATGGCCATCTATATTGCATGTGCGGGTCAAGTCTAGGTGGTTTGTACTGTGGTGCTGACCTTTGTGTTGTACACCGACAGGTAGCATGCTGTGTCTGCATGGTATACATCAGTCATTTGGCATTGACTGTTGCTACATTTCTGCTTAGCGGAGGGGCACCAAACTGTTTCTACATTTCTACACAGGGGTGAGGGGGGCACACCTGACTGTTACTATAAGTGTACATAGGATGGTGGGGCACACCTTACACTTTTACACAGTTGCTAGGACTGTACTGGTATGTCAGGCATACGATTTCAGTCTGTAGTCTTACCTATCTTGCTGGCTAGAGGCATATCTTTGTGCTACAGATCAGAGCTTTCACTACCTACATATTAGTTTCTGACTTCCTAGCCTTCACAACTGACATCCAACTGGCTGACCTGCTGTAGTCTGTCTGTGTATGGCTGGGGTAGGGGTTACCCATGGGGTTCATTCAGAGGCCATAGTACAACATTTGTTTGTGTTTGTCTACACCTACCTTGCTGGCTGTGACTTTTTTGGGTATGTGCCCCACCGACTGGCATGTGTGAGTCATTTACCTTGTGGATATCCCAGTATTGAGGGTGGTGATGCAGGGCTGCCTATGTCAGATGCACATAGTACACTCCCTATACATGGCTGAGCACAGGTAGTGTCATGTTTGGCATCCCTTTTACTGTATGTGTGAGTTGGAGAGAGGTGTCATTCCCTGGGTCCCTACTGTGTCAGTGCATGTGCTATGCATTGCCTCTTTGCCAAGGCCAGGGCATACTGGGCATGCATCCTTCTGCCTACTGGGCAGGCTCAGGTTGTTCCTCCTCCAAGTCACTGTGCACCTGTGCAGGCCTTGGCAATGGTGGGGGGCTATGTGGCCTTGCCCCATGCTGTTCCTGCTGCAGCTGTTTCCACAGGATCATATTGTGTAGCATGGCACATACAAGGACAATATGGGTACATGTAGTTGGTGAGTAATGCAAGGCTCCACCAGATGTGTCTGGGCACTGGAACCATGACTTGAACATCCTAAACATATGCTCTATTATGATTCATGTCTGTGCGTGTGCATCATTATGGAGTTCTTGTTCAGGTGTGTGTGCATTTCTGATGGGTGTCATCAGCCATGGCTCCAGTGCATATCCAGCATCCCCCACTAGGTGACCGTGTGGGATGTCCCCATTGGCAAATGTCTGGTACAGTTGCGTCAGATGCCAGATGTGGGAATCGTGGTAGCTTCCAGGGCAGCCAGCACATACATTCATTATTATGCCCTGGGCATCGCACACAATCAGGCAGTTGATGGAGGGGAAGCCCTTGCGGTTGATGTAGACCCTACCCAGCTCACCTGGTGGTGCTTTAATACATATGTGCGTGCAGTCTATTATACCCACTACCTCAGGGTATTTTGCTATTTGGTGGAAGAGATGCATATTGCTGGCAAATGCCTCACAGGTGATGGGGAAATATACATGCTAACCAACATGTGCTGACAAGGCATCCAGGAACTGGTGGAGTACCCTGGATGTTGATGCCTGTAAAATCCCCATCATATCCTCAGTTGGCCTTTGGAAGGTACCTGTAGATAGTATTCTTAGGCCTACACATACCTTGGTATCCACTGGGATGGGTTCTCCTCTGTTAGTCCTGTGTGTGAGGTGTGGCTGACACAGCTCAACAATTTGCTGTAGGAGGTCCCTGTCCATTCTATAGTGCTCCACTATCTCCAGCTCATGTAGCCCTTGGTAGGTTACCCTGGATCTGTACACTCTTCTCCATCTCCTCACTGCGGGTTGCTCAGCAGCATTTACATCCTCACCACCCTCAGCCTCTTGCACATGCTGGTTTATGATAGCAAAAGCAGCCCCTAACATTTTTTCTCTTGCTTTTGTTTTGTAAAATGTCCTTGTCTGTATACATCGGTGGTGCAGAGGTTTTGGAAAAAACAAGGGGGAAAGGTATTTGCAATGTTTATAGTGGTCTGCTGGGCTGGGCTGGGCTGCTGCCTGTGTAATTGACTGATTCTGATACATTTCCCCTGTCAGCTAAGCTAATTCTCCTTGATTGCTTTCCTACTGCTTTTTTCCCCTCACATTACCTCCCTGTTTAAGTCCGTGTGCGCACCGCGCAAACAGAGTGCTCATATTTGCACAGAGCTGCTTTTTCCTGGTTTAACTTCCTTTTTCATCCTGTAAAACCTGGTGCATGGCACACACACCTGCTTACACTTTGTAAAGTGTGCTAGGCAAGTTTAGACACACCCCTAGCTTAGCTGTTCTAACCTAGGAGCAATCTCGAGCCACAGGTCTCCAATTCGCTTACAGTATGCCTGACACCCCGCCCCATGATGTCATCTATATCCTAGTCCTGCACCCAGCTATTTATATTTTTACATTCTTGGGACCTGCTTCACACCCTAGGAAAATCTGGGATTCACTAAACTTTCGCTCATTTGCATAGGATTGCCTACTAATGTATAGTTACATGTCCCACACTGAGCCTCCCCCCTTAGCAACCACTACTCACTGGCCAGGTTGTCTTTTGCCTGCCATTGACCTGCATGGCAGAATACTGATTTTTGTTTGAATGTTAATTTTCAGTTTATTTTATTATTTTCCCTTGATCCCATTTGCACGCCGCTGCCCTACGTTTAAACAGCTGAGATTGGCGAAAAAAAAATCAAAGTTGTTCCATTTATTTTTTAAACAGTTTGCAATGCCAATGGCCTTCTACTTGGCCATTGGCATGCTTTCTCAATAATGTGCATTTTATTTCGAGCTGTCATAGCTCCATTTTGGAATTTGCAGAAATGTACTCGGTTAGTTACCGAGTATATTTCTTTTTGTCTTCCACGGACTATTGCTTATTGAAATATCACCTCATTTGCATGGATTTCTCCAGCAAATGAGGTGATTAAACAGGGCTTAGTCCATTTAGTGCTAGCTGGGAGCTGCATGCCCCTGCTGGCTGTTCCTGGATCACACGGCAAACATATTGCCTGAGTGAGCAACTGCACTCATCTTGCACTCCATGCAGGCTTTTGTGAATCCAGGGGAATGTCTTAAAGACAATTCTCAAATTTGGGTTGGAGTGACATATATTCCTCAGATATAGATAATATCTTAATTGGCTACCTTTATATTTGAGTCACTGCTTGAAATTTATTGGGAGCAACCCTTTTGATAACTTGGTATATTATTTAAGTTTGATTCAGACTGTTTACTTTAGATATGCAATGAATGATCCTGACAGTTTATGAACATTTGTATTTAAACTTAAGGATATTACCCGCGGGGTATATGGGTTTTATAGCCACAGGTAGATGAAAAATTATCCCAAGGTTGGATTCAAGCTCAACGCAAAGCATCCATGACATTTGTTGATGCTCTTATCTCCTACTATGAAAGAACAATAGACCAATGTATTGTAAAGGTTACAGATAATTGTGATGAAGCAAAAGTTTATGAAGGGGAACCTTTTTTAAGAAACATTTGAATATTTTGGCCAAAGATTTATCATCCTTGGAGTAACAATTGATAAAGAAGAAAACACAAAAATTCAACAGACACATTAGATTATGATAGAGGGAAACCATATGGCACATATAAGAGTGTCAGATTTCAAGATTCAGGACACAAACACATTAATACAAAGAAACAACCCAGATCCATATTAAGGAATAGGGGGAATACCCATGGGGGGACCTCAGGAGATGACTCATCTTCTGTAATGGATATAGAATCCATCTCCACCCAGGTGTCTTCAGCTGACAAGAGAAGACTTACTAGTAACCCTTTAGAGTCAAGAGACATGGGGGGGGGTAGAAAGCACCGAAGAAGTACACAATATCCAACAACTTTTGGACAAGATTCTATCACATTAAACGTTAATAATGTACACAATATTTCTTCTCAGAGACTTTCGGATGTGGAAACAAAACTGCTTAATAAAGGTTTAAATTTTGTCCGAGCATTTTCTGTTTCTGTACCTGCTCTAGTACACAATATAAATGAGTTCTGTAGAACTCTTAATCTGAAATTTTTTTTTCAGGCACAAATCCAACTCTAAATCTACTGGGTTTCATTTCTGTAAATCCAGTTTCCTGCCTCCCATGGATAAACATGTTTCAGTCTTTAATGAGTGTATCTTGAAGGAACTACATTTCAACCACAATGTACATAACAACATCAATCACAATCTCACCAAACAAGAACAGGAAGTGTTACATAAACTCAGTAATAACCATGACCTAGTGATTTTAACAGCTGACAAAGGTGGGGCAGAGGTCATCATGGACTGGACCAAGTATAGTGCAGAGGTCGACAAGCAATTGTCTAATGCCCAGTTTTACATACATATGCCCTTAGATCCAACATTTTAGTTCAAAAATGAAATTGACTCATTTCTGGAATTGGCACAGGAAGGAGGGATCATTAGTCAGTGTGTTAGGTATCAGTTAACTGTTTCAGATCCTAAATTGCAATACTTGCTGGCTGTTCCTGGATCACACGGCAAACATATTGCCTGAGTGAGTTACTGCACTCATCTTGCACTCCATGCAGGCTTTTGTGAATCCAGGGGAATGTCTTAAAGACAATTCTCAAATTTGGGTTGGAGTGACATATATTCCTCAGATATAGATAATATCTTAATTGGCTGAATTATACACTCCTGGATTTTATACACTCTTAGTTTGCTTAACTGAACATGTCCTCACAAAAATGTTTTTTTTTATTTTCATGGGAAGTGCTATTGGCAAGTTTGAGGAACTGCTATGGGAGCATCATTCGCTCCTATTTATGCTGACCTCTTTATAGGCTACATCGAAGAGCAATTGATTTATGATGACAATCACAATATATTTTTACAGAATATGGAAATCTGGAGACATTATTTGGATGATTGTTGGATGGTGTGGAGGAGTGATATATTATAGGTACAGGAGTTTGTACAATATTTAAATGAAAATAAGTGGGGTATCCAATTCACATTAAACTTGGACTACAATCAAATCACATTTTTTGATGTTCACATTTTCAGACAGGATGACAATACACTTAGAACAGAGGCTTTCAGAAAATTCCCACAATTCAATACCCTACTTCATGCCTCTAGCCATTACATTCACCACATTATCCAAAATATACCCAAGTCCCAATTTTTATGCATTAAACATATTTGCTCCACTGATGAAGCTTACACAATTTGCAGTAATGATTTAACCCATAGATTCATCAACAGAGGTTATCCTACAGACTTCATACAAAGGACTTGTGCATTTGCAGCATACCAAGAATGAAATAACTTAATAAAATATAGGGACACATCTACAAGCAGGGACACACAAACTTTTCAACCCATTTGTTTGGTTACAACTTATGGACGAAACACAAATAGTTTCAGAAACATTATAAACTATCACTGGGATATTTTGTTGACCAATGAAAAATAAGCAGAAATGCTTCCACCACATTGTTTATTTTCCTACCAAAACGGCCATACAATAAACTCCTGTTTAACTCATTATAAACACTCCAATCTATCTAATAAACAAGTCACCCAATTCGGGGACAAGTTAGTGGTTTATGTAGTGCTTGTGCACACGTTTCTCAAACCAAAGAATTTACCAGCAGCAACTCTTCCAAGGTATACCAAATACGATGTTTTGGTAATTGCAGCAGTGACTGGGTGATCTACCTGGTAAAGTGTTTTTGTTCTGCATTTTATGTAGGACAGACGTCTCACTCATTGAGATTTAGAATTAGTGAACACCTCAGTGATATTAGAAATAAAAGGACATCCAATGCCTTCTATAAACACAATATAACCCACAGCACTGCTAAATTCCAATTCACTATTATAGACAAAATCCAAGCAAATAAATCATGCAAAACAGGTGGCATTCTATTTTAAATGAGAAAGAATCATGTTGGATTGTTAGGATGGGTGCTTTCTTTAATCCAGGCCTTAATGAACTCAGTTGATTTGGTATGAACCAATAAGCTCAACACTTTAATTTAGTAATGTACTATTTAAATGCTGCATGAATCAGTGTGAGTTTATGCACTGAGGAAGGCTCTATTATTACTGAAACTGGTCTGCTTTTCAGTTTTGGGTTGCCACAATAAAGAATTGTTGATTTAAAACTTCCCTGGTACTGGACTTTCTTTTGGGGTTCTTTTGTCTTCACATTGTTCCAGGTATATGCAATGTTGTGGAAATGTGTGTGTACCCTTCTCTGGGCTGATACCATTCACAAATGAGATCCATTTTACTGCTTCATAAGCTGTATACAAACTATACCTGTTGCTGTAGCAGGCAACTGAGTAAATTTAGGATAATCCTGGTAGGACAACTGACCATTATTTGCTGTTAATCAAAGAGTCTCTGTAATTGATGGCAGGTTTGTACCCAAGAAGACGTAATGTTGTAATAATATCGAACTCTGCTTCAACGCAGTATTATCTTCATCCTGTGCACACATATGCATCTAGCTTCTTGTAAGTTTTTTATGTGTCATAATTGTTCCCCTAGCATATTTGTTTGTTTTACAATTGAAGTGCACAGGTTAATGGTCACAAGAAAGGTTGGAAGGGTTTGGAAATGTTTTATTGTGCTCTCATTTTGTATATCACAAATAACTGGCATTCTAACAGGTGACCTATGTAGTTGTGGGGGAGAGGTATTGTCAGCAGACTCACATTTGGCATTGGTACAAGATGAATGCTATGTTTCTGCACAAGTACAGTACAAGCTATGATAGCACACAATTTGCTGTCCCTCACCATAGAGGTGCACTTGTGTGCATTACTAAACCCCACCCACAAACTGACATATGCATCTAGATACTCTATAGAAAACTGTATGACTGCTACATGATTAAATTGATGCTCACTGTGGCCTTACCTGGATGCTCCTCGCCTGTTGCCTGGGTGCCACCCACCTCCAGAACTTGTGCTTCATGCATTGGCTGTTGTGTGGAGACTGCAGCAAGGTTGGCAAGGAGCTCCTCTGTTGCCATAAGTGGAGCCTGTGTGGCTGGACCTCCACCTGTAGTAGTACGGTCCCTGACCATGGCAGCAGCCCTTTGCCGGGCACGATATATCAGGTCAGTTGCCCGATGCCTGACCTGATCATATGCGCGGCCATGGTGGCCCAAGGTGTTTACACTTTGTGGACAAGGTTGTCTCACAGGGCAGTCCACTCCTGTAGATTTTGTCGGCTATGGCCGAACAGCACCGCATGGTGCTGGATTATTGCATCAGTGATAGGTGCATTCTCATCTGCAGTATATGCTGGCTGATGTTGCATGCCACCTGGAAGACATAAACAGGGAAACACATCACAGGACCACAGACATTGCCCAGAGCTATTTACAGAGCCAGCACACCAATATTGCCTATCATTAGCCACCACTTGCAACCATATCATAGCCCTGTCATCTATCAGCACAGTATGAACCTGTATTGGACTCCTGGTCCTGATATGTCATGTTCCCCCCAGTGATGGCCAGAACATTGCATAAACCACCATTCATCATTCACGTTTGTGTAGAGGGATGACATTAGCCATCTTCCTTGCAGATGGGATGTCAATAGTGATCAGGCTTTGCTGGCATACACTGTGTAATGGAGCTGGAAGCATATGCCTCAGTTCATGTAGGATGCAGACAGGAATGTTATCAGGTCCCATGGAGACTTGCTTTTGTTAACTTTGATTAGGCAGTATGCACCTGCTCCCTGATGATGAGGGGAGGGGTGCAGGTGCTATGCATATCCACCTATACTAATGGTGAGCCAGCAGGGTGATGTTTGGCCTATTCCTGTCTGCAGCAGGTTGGGTATAGCTATGGTGTGTGCGTGTGTGTGTGTGTGTGTGTGTGTGTGTGTGTGTGTGTGTGTGTGTGTGTGTGTGTGTGTGTCTGGTGTGATTGACCACCATTACAGGGTGGGTTGTGTTGTTGCCTCTGAGATTGAAGACATATGTGAAGATGGCCTTGTGATTGCCCTTGGCGGATGTGTCCAATTTTTACTCATAGTTAGCCTTACAGTAATCCACCTGTGACCTTATATGCTCGTTCAGACAAAGGTTGACTTGCTGTCAAGTTGGTGTCTGCTCCTACTTTGCCCTGTATAGCCAATATAGTGACCAAGTATGTGTTTTGTGTATTGCTGCTGTCCAGCAAAGGGGATTACTCTACTTTTGTGGAGGCAGGTTGTACAAGTAAGGTATTGCTGAGTCCATACAGCTATGTAGATGGTCATATAGCTGTTTGTAGTAGGCATGGACACAAGGTCATAACATAGTTGGACACCTCTCCAATTTCAACCTGATAATCATGCTTATTCTAGTACTCATGTCTGTGTCAGGGCAATGCAACAAGAAGTAGCTGTGGAAATCTAACTCTGTTGGATACACAGAAACTAAGATTGCACACGAGTACAACATGTACAGCTTATTTACCTAAAGTTTTGCATCCCATGTCTGTTGTTAAAAGGCAGCCAGCTACACCTACTCATACATACATGTGCACGAGTAATACCTGATATAGATTTCTGTTCTATGTCAGTATGGCACACGGTATTTACACTCTTGCCACTCAGTCATTCCTGTCAACCTGTTAGAGCAGGACATCTGGAGGGCACCACACATATATGGGGGGTGATGGGCCAAAATTAGTGATGCTTTCTTAATATTTCTATAACACACTTAAGTCATTTGATAGCACAGTAGCCTTTGCATTCACAGACATACCCTGGAGGATGTCCGACACTCATATGGCAAGAAGAGAGAAGAAAGGCTAGGAGTATAGTAGTGAGGGTAGGAACCTTTAATGTTGGCAGTATGACTGGTATGGGGACAGAGTTTGCTGATCTGATGGACAGAAGGAAGGTTGATATATTTTGTGTGCAAGAGACCAGATGGAAGGGGGGTAAGGCTAGGTGTACCAGAGTCTGGTCCAAATTGTTCTATCATGGTGTGGATGGGAAGACAAATGGTGTAGGGGTTATCCTGAAGGAACAGTATGCCAAGAGTGTTTTTGGAAGTGAAAAGTGTTGGGTAGAGTGATGTTTATGAAGCTGGAGCTTGATGGTGTAATGATAAATGTTGTTAGTGCATATGCTCCACAAGTTGGGTGTGCAATGGATGAGACAGACAAACTGAGGAGTGAGTTGGATGAAGTGGTGATCACTGTACCCAAGGGTGAGAGAGTGGTGATTGGAGATTTCAGTTAGCATGTTGGTGAAGGGAACAAAGGGGATGCAGAAGTGATGGGTAGGTATGGTGTTAAACAAAGGAATGCAGAAGGTGAGATGGTGGTGGAGTTTGCAAAAAGGATGGACATGGCTGTGGTGAATACATATTTTAACAAGACACAGGAGCATAGGATGGCATACAAGAGTGGAGGAAGATGCGCGCATGTGGATTATATCCTATGCAGGATGGCCAGTTTGAGGAGATTGGAGACTGTAAAGTGGTGACAGGGGAAAGTGTAGTTAGGCAACATGGAATGTTGGTCTGTGGGATGACATTGGTGATAAACAAGAGGAGGAGGAATGTGGGTTTTTGTGAGGTTGAGTTCAGGGAAGAGTTAAGACAGGCAGTGGGTGGCAGGGAAGTGTTACTAAATATCTGGGTAACTACAGCAGAGCTACTAAGGGAGATGACTAGAAAGGTGCTTGGTGTGATATCTGGACAGAGGAAGGAGGACAAGGAGACTGGTGGTGGAATGAGGATGTACAGGGAAGTATACAGAGAAAGAGGTTGGTGAAGAAGTGGGATTGTCAGAGAGATGAAGAAAGTAGACAGGAGTGTAAGGAGAAGAGGTGCATGGCAAAGAGAGAGGTGGCAAAGGCTGAGGATGAGGAGTATGAGGTGTTGTATGAAAGGTTGGACACTAAGGATGGCAAAAATGACCTGTACCAATTGGCTAGGCAGAGGGATTGAGCTGGGAAAGATGTGCAGCAGGTAAGGGTGATAAAGGATAATGAGAGATACGTACTCACAAGCGAGGAGAGTGTGTTGAGCAGGTGGAAAGACTACTTTGAAGGGCTGTTGAATGAAGAGAATGAGAGAGAGAGAAGGTTGGATGATGTGGGTATGGTGAATCAGGAATTGCAACAGATTAGCAAGGAGGAAGTAAGTATAGCTATGAAGGATTAAGAATGGAAAGGCTGTTGGTCCAGTTGACATACCTGTGGAAGCAGGGAGGTGTTTAGGAGAAATGGCAGTGGTGTTTTTAACCAGATTGTTTAATGAAATTTTGGAAAGTGAGAGGATGTGTGAGGAGTGGAGAAAAAGTGTTTGGGTACCAATTATAAGAATAAGGGTGATGTGAAGAGCTGTAGTAACTACAGAGGGGATAACATTGATCAGTCACTGCATGAAGTTATGGGAAAGAGTAGTGTAAGCTAGGTTAAGAAGGGAGGTGAGGATTAGTGATCGACAGTATGGTTTCATGCCAGGATAGAGCACTACAGATGGGATGTTTACTCTGAGAGTGCTGATAGAGAAGTACAGAGAAGGTTGGAAGGAGTTGCGTTGTGTCTCTGTGGACTTAGAGAAAGCATATGACAGGGTGCCTAGAGAGGAATTGTGGTATTGTATGAGGAAGTCTGGAGTGGCGGAGGAATCTGTAAGAGTGCTACATGATATGTACAATGGAAGTGTGACAGCAGTGAGTTCTGCAGTGGGAGTGCCAGATGCATTTACGGTGGAGGTTGGATTACATCAGGGATCATCTCTGAGCCCTTTCTTATTTGTAGTGGTAATGGACAGGTTGACAGACAAGATCAGACAGTAGTCCCCATTGACTGTGATATTTGCAGATGACACTGTGATATGTAGTGAGGGTAGGGAACAGGTGGAGGAGACCCTGGAGAGGTGGAGATATGCTCTAGAGAGGGGAGGAATGAAGGTCAGTAGGACTAAGACAGAATATATGTGTGTGAATGGGAGGGAGGATAGAGGAATGGTGAGGATGCAGGGAGTATAGATTGCAAAGGTAGATTATTTTAAATACTTGGAATCAACAGTTCAGAGTAATGACAGGTGTGGGGGAGAGATGAAGAAGAGAGAACAGGAAGGATGGGGAGGGTGGAGAAGAGTGTCAAGAGTGATTTGTGACAGGCAAGTACCATTAGGCTTGAGAAGGAAGGTCTACAAGAGGGTAGTGAAACCAGCTATGTTATATGGATTGGAAACAGTGGCACTGACAAAAAAGCAGGAGTCAGAGCCAGACATTGCAGAGTTAAAGATATTAAGATTTGCACTGGGTGTGACAAGGGTGAACAGGATTAGCAGTATGTATGTTAGAGGGTCAGCTCAGGTTGGATGGTTTGGAGACAAAGCCAGAGAGTAGCGGGATTATGTTGGTTTGGACATGTGCTGAGGAAGGATGCTGAGTATATTGGGAAAAGGATGGTAAGGAGGAAGCTGCCAGGTAAGAGGAAAATAGGAAGGCTTAAGATAACATGTATCGATGTGGTGTTAGAGTACATGCAGGTGGTTGGTGTGACAGAGCAAGCTGCAGAGGACAGGAAGAAATGGAGACAGATGATCCGCTGTGGTGACCCCTAATGGGAACAGCCAAAAGAAAGAGAAGGATATGTTGTAATGTCAGTCTTCACAGGTTGCCAATGATTTGCCAGACATAACACAACTCTATGAGTAAATGACTACAAATATGAGGCACTCATATGGTCAGTGTGCATAACACTGGACAGTTTAATGGTATTAGCTCAGTATATCACATGCAGGTCAACACACACATCTGCAACAGTAGTTTTATATGCAAATATCCTGTATAGGTCTCTCACATTTCTGAGACAAACATGTATATAATAGTTGCATTCACAATTAACATATGGATATCTACGAAATCTCAGTAGCTGGCCTAGAAGTGCCACAGTCAGTATTGTTCAACATACATTCCAGTAGTAGTCATATGTGAGCCATCCTTTCCTGGGGTGACTCAGGGGCCTGAGCTGTTGTTTATGTCACTGCAGACAGACCCAGATGCTATGGCCATAGATTCTAATCCACAATATATCAGTACAATATAAAATATAAACTCACTTCATAGGGAGAACTTTATTAAATGACATAAAATCAAGAGCTTTTGTCTCCTCTATTGGAGACTTTATGAAGATAGAACATGCCCATTTAAAACCTGTTTAAATAAGACATCACATGAACAGTGAACCAATCAAATTGCAAACTCATGAATTATTCATTACAATAAATATTACATAAACAATTTCCTTACACATGAATGAATATGTGAAACCTTTCTTCTCAAATTTTACAATAAATAACAACTAAACACTAAATGAACTCTAAAAAGTAAGCAATTAGTGTGTTTGTGTAACAAATATAATTGTGATTATAAATATAAATGTATAAATATATAAAACTGTATATTGAAGAATTATAAAATTGTACAATTGTAAAATTATAATATTAGCTCTCCAAAGCCTTAAGTCTCAAAACCAAGTGATGGAAACAGATTATTTTAACCCTGGCCATTGGGTTGCATTTGTTTTTAATTTCCTTAAAGCTTTTTTTCTTTCTAAGAATAATGTCCAAGGTCCACCCCTTGAGTCAAATTCAATGGGATCAATAACAGTAAATTTGAAATTTTGACCTGGCCATTCCATATAGTATTTAGCCAACGCATTAGTTTCTTTCTGTAAGCGAATGTCCCTCAAATGCTCGTAAATACGGTTCTTTTAATTTTCTTTCCATTTTACGTATATAAAAACAGGAACATTTGCAACAGAAAGCACACTCTTATTCTGTTGATGTAAAACTTTGATCCTTCCCTTATATACTGACAATAATTACATGCCCCACATTTTTTCATAGAACCACTGGCACAAATTTGGCTATTAATTTCGAAAATGTTCTTTAAAGAATGTCCTTTTCTATAAACTGTAGTGGGTTTCTTACTTATACATTGTCTAATCTCATTACATGAAACCAGAATTGCCCAATTTTTATTTAGAATCTTAAAAATTTCATTACTTTCTAAATTATAGGTCATAATAAAGCTGAATGAAAATTTGTTCTTGCAGTCATCATTCCAAATAATGACTTATCATCAATACTGTTACTGCAATACATATCTACTAACGTATCTTGTGCTTCAGTGTGAAAATGTGTATTGTGTTGGGCAGTGTCAGTATCTAAAATAGCTTTGTAGAAACCTCTTTCTCTCTTATTGATTACTTCTAACATTAAATTATTAACCATTTCTATTGGATACTCCCTCTTTAGGAACATATCCTTCAGCAGTTCACATTCACTAACGAAAGCAACAAAGCACAAAACCAGCCATGCAGCCCTTACAAATTGCCCTTTAACTACCGCTCTTTTTTGCTTATAAGGGTGGGCACTGCCGAAACATAAAAAGCTGTTCGAATAGGTGTCCTTCCAATAAATTCTAGATATAAATTTCTTTAAAACTCTGTCCTTTGATAATTTAACGTCCAAATAAGAAATTTCATTGGGATCAACAGTATGGGTAAACATCAGAAAATTAGTAGAATTGTTAATATAGGATATAAAGTCATTGATTAAATCCCTGGGTCCATCCCAAAATATGAGAATATCATCCAAAACCTAATATATATTTTACAATGTTCAAAAAAGTGTGAATTAAAAAAAAATTTCTTCTCCAATTGTAACATAACTAAATTAGTATACAGGCTCCAACATGGGGAATCCATAGCTACACCAACTGTTTGGATGAAAAGGTCATTGTTAAAATATACACAATTTTTTAAAACTAACTCAAATAATTGTTCATATAAGTTAATTTTGGGTTGTGCCACACCTTTACTTAATAAATAATCACATACCTATTCAGTACCTATATCATGGGGAATTGAGGTATAAAGATCTTTTACATCAATAGTAATAAAACAACAGTATCATTAAAATACAAATTATTGATTCTTTGTAAAAAATCCCATTAATCCTTATATACGTTAGTCTCTTCAGTCACAAAACTTTTCAAGCTAATACCTAAACATCTAGCTATAGGGTAAGTAATAGAACCATGCCCATTTACAATAGGGTGCATTGGTGGATCTGATACATTCTTATGCAATTTTGGCAAACCAAAAATACATGGAGTCCAGGGGTGATGGCATACTAAAAGTTATATTTGTCTATAGTTAAAGTACCTTCAGTAAAGAGGTCCATCAACTCATCCTTTACTCCCTTATAAATACCATTTAAGTCATTCAATGAAATTTTCCTGTAAGAATTACTTTCTGATATGTTAGTCATCCTAACATTATAATCAAATGTGTCCATGATGACAATTCCACCACCTTTATCAGGTTTTATAATTCTCACATTCCCATTGTTTTTAATTTTATTTAATCCACCATTTCACCCTTACTTAAATTAGACAAAGCTTTTTGTTTGTGCAAATTCCTAACATCCAACTCACAAATTTTGTTGAATGTAGCTAAAGAAGGATGTAGTGGTGGGTTAAACATACTAGAAATGTGTAAAGGATTACTAACGTATTTAAAAGATTTAAAAAGGAAGTTCAAATTCAATTTTCAAACAAAATGTCTCATATCTACCAAAGTCTGTGCAATATTAAAATTCTTTACCGGAACAAAAGTTAATCCTTTAGAAAATAAATCACAATCATTAACATCAAATTGAAAAGAAAAACATTGTAAACATTAAAATCACAATTAGAGTTCTTGAGAATACAAGTATTTCCATGTGCATTTAATTCCAACCTTGATGAGGCACATGTATGGTCAGTGTGCATAACACTGGACAGTTTAATGGTATTAGCTCAGTATATCACATGCAGTTCAACACACACATCTGCAACAGTAGTTTAATATGCAAATATCCTGTATAGGTCTCTCACATTTCAGAGATAAACATGAATGTAATAGTTGTATTCACAATTAACATATGGATATCTACTAAATCTCAGTAGCTGGCCTGGCAGTGTCATAGTCAGTATTGTTCAACATACATTCCAGTAGTAGTCATATGTGAGCCATCCTTTCCTGGGGTGACTCAGGGGCCTGAGTTGTGATCTATGTCACTGCAGACAGACCCAGATGCTATGGCCATAGGTTCTAATCAGCAATATATCTGTACAGCAAGTCTTGTTGAGACATGTTTGTTGAACTTCCTATTTCCCATTATTACATACCCTCTACTGCATTCCATTACATGCTTACTTGTTTGGCATACCTTTTTTTCCAAGTATGGTTGGTTTGATTCCAGTATGTGGTCTGTCTATCTATCTATCTATCTATCTATCTATCTATCTATGTATCCATCTATCTGTCTCCCCCTCTCTCTCTATCTTTCTCTCTCCCTGAGATGTAGGGTATACATTTGTTGTGCATAGGCAGCAGCCTGCTTTTTGTAGGCAATGCTCATGAGCAGCTGATGGCCTGTGTACCAGTTGGTATCCCCCACTTGCTAATTGCATGCAGAACAGCTGTGTTGTTATTCCTGTAGCCAAAGGCTTGGCAAAACAACTCATATAACTGAGTACTTCATGTAGGCATTGGCCCTTTTCCTTGCTGGGGAGGAGGACTTCATGGAGGTGTGTGAACAACAGCAGCACAGAAGGTAGTTGTAAATACCTCTTACAATGCAAACTGTGCAGACAGCCCAACAAACTGGGGGAGAATGTTCCAGACATAGGGACAGAATGTAATTATTGCTGTCATACAGTTGAATTAATGCTAGTTTAACAGGGTTTGTGTGGACCTGGCTTTTCCTGCATGATTTTAAGTCTGACAGTTTTACGTGGTTGACATAACTCTCAACTGTAGGGCTATCCACAGAATGGTCAGATTTTAGACTCTCATGTTTGCTGTGTTCCTCAGACATTTTTTGTCTTGGGAAAATCAGTAGCATACTGTGTGGATTGCAGTCAGTAAATGGTATCATCCATTTGTGTTTCTGACTTCATATCCTCCAGAAAAGATATGTTACAACAAACCCTGTTACACCAGCTACTGTCTCAGTTTATAACAGCAATATTTCACAAATGCCTCTGTGTTTGGGCCTCTGTCCCCCAAATATGTCAGGCTTTGTCCAGATGTCATGCAGTAAGAGGTTGATAGGTAGGGTATATCATTATTTAGTGCTTTCATTTCTGATACCATCCCAATGATATATCAGAATACCAGACATGTTATGTGTAAGAGGCCTAGTATATGAGGAAAAACCTAGATATTCTGTGGGACTCTGAACAGTTGAGAGGTTTGTGTATTTCAGGAAATTGTTGACAGACTGTCAGGATTGTGCAGCAGTGTATTGTGTAAATGTTTGACCTGAGTATGGAGGGGGGCAGCTGTATGTGTTATGGCTCCTTTTTTATCTGACTGTGCATGCTGCTCCAGTTTCTGGTGGTCTGTTGGCTCTATATGTTTGTAGGGGCAGACTGAGACATGTCCCATACCATGTTCAGGATTCATACTACACTGTGAATTGGGACAGTATATGTAGGGGTAGTGTGTGAGTCGCAAACATGATGTTTTTGTTCACACAGTCCCTATACTCTACTGTTCATTTGGCTTAGCAGTATGTCACTGTGACTGTGATGAAATTGATTATGGGTATGCACTTTCACATTGGTATCTGTTTTTTAGTGCTGTTACATCCCTGTAGTGCCTGATGTATTTGCAAATACATGTGTAATTCCCCATAGCAGATTTGGATTAGTTTTGTGTCAGTCTGACTGTAGTTTGGATGGTGCTTGATGACATGCTTAGCAACTGAATGTAGTTTCCTTAATGTGATGTTATGTCCAGATATTCGTAGGATGTACTGTTGCCTGGCCCCCATAAGTGTTGTGTATTTCTGACACATCGGTGGGATGATGTGAGGATTTAAGTCACTAACTAGTGAGAAGCAATTGAGTGTTGGACTTGTGCTATTTCAGTCAATATATGTTAGGACAGACAGGAGGGTGTTACTGCAGCAACTGTCAGCGTATCTACTACAGTATTTCAGATATGTCCCTATTTTCATTGTTTTCTCCCCCCACTTTGTCAGGCTTGGTCCATATTTGTTGCACTAAGAGGTTCTGAGCATACCTTTT